>NC_092798.1:29647097-29878637 GCF_918797505.1 Bemisia tabaci | reverse complement strand
ATGTACACATATGTTTTTCTTTTAGAAATTCCCGATGCAAATAGACAGCTCTCCTGTAAACGGGTCCACTTGACAATGCTGGAAACCCTCTGGCTTTCCCGGAGAAGTCCATCGGGGAGCAGTGGTCACACGCTGCCCGCTGCATACAGATGGGGTGATCGGCCGATGCAGTCGCTCCGATCCGATCGGGAACCAGAAGCCGGGTTGCGGTGAGACAGTCTGAACCACGAGCCGCGACCGGCGGCGGCGACGGTTGTGGCTACGCGACGGGGACAGGGGACAGATCAACCCGTTTCCGGATGCAGCCTGCAAATCCGGCGGATCAACCGGATCAGCCGCCCCTGTTACCCCGTCGTGCCTCCAAATGACCCCCCGAGACCGGGTTCTACGTGATTTTTAGGGCGGTTTGACAACATCATGGGGGATCAGACGCATCATCCGTGACCGGCCGAGACTTCTCATCTTCGGTTTCCACCGGTGTCATCTCCGCTCAGCCGCGCGGTTCATGCTCCATTTCGGAGAGGATAGGAGCATTGTGGCTGCCGAGGGGTCTCTGAGATTTTCGTCTGGGGTGCTCTGACACTTTGACATTATTGTTGTCTCCCA
This sequence comes from Bemisia tabaci, assembly GCF_918797505.1. NCBI lineage: Eukaryota > Metazoa > Arthropoda > Insecta > Hemiptera > Aleyrodidae > Bemisia > Bemisia tabaci. The sequence continues at coordinate 29,878,031 of NC_092798.1, read as the reverse complement.
GACGAAGGATGACATTTTGTTGTCTCCCAGACGAAGGAACGTAACTCCATTCTTGATTAGCAAATTGTCTTAGACAATTAATTTGTTTTGCGAGAATGTCCCTGTGCAAATTTTATGCCAAATTTGCCTGATTTTGTATTACGAAACGGGCAGCAACGTCCCGGCCTGAGAGCACACCTTACATGTCTAACGATGGATAATTAGGTAATGCAACATCAGCATCTGACATCTTTAGGTACAGCATCTCACTATGATAATTGAGTGAAAACCACCGAGACCCAAATGACTCGAACCCCGACTCGTATGACAACATAAGAATATGAAGTGTGTCAATGCATTATGTGAACCACTCAAAAACCGGGACTTTAGCAGTACTTAGCTCCCAGGCAAGACTGAATCCAGTGTCGGAGGCCAAGATACAGGTTCCTGAAAGCACATACTAATACTCCCGACCCAAAGCAGTGTACCACAATCAAAAGACAGGTCAAATTAAATCATACCGCTGCAGCCGTGGTGAGCTCTGGGGAGAAAAGAGAGCAGAAACCCTAGTTTCCTCTGACGGTGGGACCACGAGGACTTCTCAAGTCAGACAGCGTGAGGCGTGACTGGGGCTCACACCTGAACCCAGCCGCACTGCGAGAACAAAAACCTAGCATGTCTATTTTCAAAATTTCTTCTGAGTTTTGCGAAGTTAACCTGCGCAAAACAAATGACTATCATAAGGCTCCGGCTAAATTTCGAGATTTTTTGATGTGACATTTTGTAAAATCTTCTGAGTAAGATGATCTTTTAAAATCGAATTTTTTGTGTGTCAACCTCGAGTAAACGAGGAAAAGAGTACATTTTTCGGCAGTTTTACACGCATTATCAAGTGAGAAAATGTGCAACTACCTATATTTTTGCGTTTTTACGACCCCCTTCGTATCCCCTCGGCGTATACCCTTTTGCTCGGTCAGAAAACTCATTTTTTGCTCGTTTTTAAAATATTCCTCTTGACTTCAATTCCATTCAGAAAATGACATTAGTGCATGCGCTATGTAAAGTTCAACCGCAGGAGAATTTCGGCACGGCAATTACTGTGGAGGAGGAATCCACATGATGGATTTTTTCCATCAAAAAAATACTTCTCTCCTGCTGATTGAGGAAAAAAGATGAAAATTAAAAACGGCGGATCCATTTTTTCGGTTGATAGTGTCCTCTCGTATTTGAAGGAGTATTTCCGGTGCGTTAAGATTAATCATGAATTATTCCATCAGGAAAAAAAGTTGAGGAGTGTTTCGGAAAGTAAAGATTTTTCCGCCTCAAATTATCTCGCAAAAAAAAGTTGCACGAGCTATACGTCACACGCAAATTAAGAGGTTGCCGTGAACAAAATGTGTTTAATGTGCTTCCCACTTATGGCTTACTTCCAGTTTATAAGGTCACGCCATAAAACTCACGGGGAGGCGGGCGGAATCAAAGAAAGGAAGGAAGAAAGAGAGAGAGAAAGAGAGGGGGAAAAACAACAGCTTTGATGCATCAATGCAACCGCATAAATTAGCACGCATACACACGGTCAGAACTTAAAGCACAGGGTATTAGTGAGATTGGGTAATAATTCTTCATAACCTACATAATAATGATGCGATACCTTTAATTGCTAGATCCTCTCTCAGCGTGGAAGTTAGTTTCAGTACGTATCATTGATTCCCCATAATTTTTTGACTTGGCTTGACAGAAATGCCCAAGACATACTTCGGGAAAAAACAGGAGGTAGGAGTAGTTTTTACTTCATCCAGTCGTAAAATTTTCCTGAAAAAAAAAAAAAAATTCCAAGTCGAAAAAAATGTTATAAGCATGAAATTAGTCGTCTAACTTTGTCTTAAATATTGATCTGCTATACTTGGTCCGGCTTTCCATGTGATTTCACCTCATGAACAATCATAAAATTCAGGGACCCTCCCCAACTTGCACTGGAAAAAAAGTCGCTTGGATCTAGAGTTCAGACTGTTAATAACATTGATAAGAAAAAATACTCTTGATTCAATCCGATTCTTCCTTGAATCGAAGAGCCGAGCCTCTTGATTTAGGCGGATTTCCTTTTGATTCAAGCAAAAAGTCCGATTTAATTAAGAGTTTTTTTTTATCGTCAATGTTTTTAGGAGTCTGGACTCTAGACCCAAGCTACTTTTATTTCCAGTGTGCAAGGATCTAAGCATTTGATGAACTGTTTTGAATCTACAAATAATCGAATCCGTAAATTGATGATAAACGAGTGTGACTGTGCAGTGTGCATATCACTCTAGATAACAAAATGGGTCTGAATATCCTTTAATTACGTACATACCCTTGGTTACATTGCTTGTCAACAGGCACCGCACTGCGTGCAGGGTGTGGTTCCTGTAGCTCGATTGCAACGTGAGTTTCCCGGGGTCAAACTCTTGAGTTCCGCTCATGGTCCAGGCATTGTGACCTACATTCAGGAATACACAGCGGCACTCGTCCTTTGCAATGTCAAAAGTCAGGAAAGAGAAAAATGTTTCTGCCGGTGTTCGACCTTCTCAAACGCAAAGTTGAGTAAGTTGTTCGAAAGTGTAATGAGCGAGAAACTAAAATAATGACTGAATACTTTCAGCAGATTGGCACGTAATTTAAATTATTTTCATTTAAACTGCAAGCATACCTCATCATAATCGGAAAACCTGAAATCAGGTTTATTTTAATTTCATTCCTGCTGTTTCAGGCAGCAGGAATTCCTCCAATTAACACTGAAACTATATGACTTAATTTTTATCATGCACATGCAGAAAATTAAGTTTGCTGTCGTTTGTTCTAGTCTCGTGGCACCAGTCACATGTTTGTTTAGACGTGTAAAACTGCAAGATATTATTTTTATATGCATAACTAAGCACAGCGTAGCGGAGGTAGCGGTAAATAAGTTTGAAAACTGCTCTATTAATCAAATCTGCGCTTTTTAAATTGTTTACTTAATGGCCTGCAAATGAGAGTTGCTTCTTCCTCTTCCACTTTCAATTGAGATGTATTTTCTGACTCAGCGTGTTCTTGTGTTTTCAATTTTGCAGCATTTCCAATATTTCAACGGCATTGGCACGAATGCGTTATGAGTGATGGGCTGGAATAATTTACTTCACGATTGCAACAACGCCCGTGGTAACCAGATGCATGGTATCCTAAGATTAGCGTTAGCGCATTTGAGGGACATTACCGTAGGTAAACATCGGTATCTTTTGATTGTTGAATCAAGGTTTAAAATTCACACCCCCGCGCCCCATAGAGGAACACAATCGCAACACAAGCAAGCCTTTCGGCTCCACGAGTAACTCCGGAAGCAGACCCTTTGGCTCTACATCTCATTGACAAATATCATGTTTCAGCATTGTTTGGTTTTCTAATTGAAAAATGAAATATCAGAGAAAATTAGGCAACGTCAGGTGTGGTTAGGCTGATTCAGATAAAATTCATCCATTTTCACTTACGAAAAAACCAATTATCTCTGTGAAAATGATGTATGTTCGGGAGGTCTTGCTAGAGCACCTAGGAAGAGTACGGACTTCTCAAAATATGAAACTTTTAGGACCCAAAAGGACAGCTAACCTTTGAAAACGAAAAATGTCACTGCGAATCTTTTGATTCCAATATCAAACAAAAATGGCCAAGAACGTTCTTCCGTAAAAATGAGTAAATTTATGCAAAAAACTAACAAGTCAAATATGTGCTTTACTAACGACGAGTCGTAACAATTCTAATAATGAATCACTCTTGATAATTTGAATTCATAGATTGGCTGGCCTTTTTGGCCCTGAGAGCTCCACCCACTCCTAACCTCAAAATTACCGAAAAGTCCGCACTCTCCCTATCAAAGACAAAGAGACCCTCCACTGGCCTCCTAGTGATAGGTGGAAGCTTTTACTTTCGGGATTTCAACAATTCCTTATGGACAATTATTAGGGAGCAACAGTCATCACCCTAATTTCGGCTGCTGACCTACCTACATGGTCGATGACGAGCTCCGGGTGACGTCATGAGCCAAACAAGTTTCCCAAACGTCGGCCATTTTCGGCTTGTTTGCAAAATGAAACTGCTAACACGTTGTTAAACATCAACCATGTAGGTAAGTCAACAGTAGAATGCTGAAGTCCCGAAAGTAAAAAGCTTCCACAATGGCCAAGATACTAGTGGAGGGTCTCTTGTCTCTGCTCCCTATGTAGGCACTCTAGTTTTCGCATGTGTGCATTATGACTTGAACAATGGAAACAAAGCATGCGACAAAACGGCAACATTGTCAGCTGAAGAAAGTATGTAAGCTGGAGGAATAATTTTAATCTCCCCGACGTCGAGATCGGGCAGAAGAAAGGGAAGATCGGGAAAAGAAAACACGGATGAAAGTATAAGTACGACACGAGTTAGGTCCCGATGCCTAGGGACGAGTCATTCGGAAATACCGTGTCATGACCCGGAAATACCGTAATCATGAGTTAACATAAGCGCCGCACGGTCGCATCGTGGTACAACATCGCGCTCGGCTAGAAAAAGTAATGCTTTTGGGAAGCAGGAGAATCTTTGATCTGAATTTGCTCCGACAAATGCTCCGACGTTAGGGTTTACAATGTTGCGCGTTCTTCGAACAAAAGAGGTTCAATCTATTAACTTAAATGGACTTCATTTTGCAATTGAACCGGCTCGTGCGAAAACGTCCGATGTCCAATACAGTGTTTCAGAATTTGAGTGGACAATTTTGTTGGGACTTACAGACACAAGATGGTTCAAGACGTTAGGAACGTACAAAAATTTTGAAAAAACATTCTCCAAGTATAATGAAACGTTTACGAAACGTTAAGAGATCGATTTTATTCAGTACACTGGGGAAAAAAACACATTGGATCTAGAGTCCAGACTCTTGAAAACATTGACAAGATAAAATACTCTTGATTCAATCGGATTTTTGCTTGAATCTAAACGAAATCCGCTTGAATTAAGAGGCTTGGTTCTTGATTTAAGCTAGATTCTGATTGAATCAAGAGTACTTTTTCTTGTCGATGTTTTTAAGAGTCTGGACTCTAGATCCGATGTGTTTTTTTCCCAGTGTATCGTGGGGCAATAGAAACCACTGCAATTATGAAATCCTGTATTGAACAACGGGCCTTTTCGCAAAAGCCGATTCGATTAGGAACTATCATTTGTGGCTCATCCATAAAAACAGTTGCGTACAAAGGGCAACGAATAGTGCATACGCTGTTTTTAGACTGAGCCAGAATTTATAGTTCCTAATCGCAAAATGTAGTCCAAATAATGGTCGCAGTTGAAACTGCTTTTGAGAGATAGTGCGAAGATTTTTGTTCAACTGAATTTTGCAATGAGCAGCAATTAACTTCGCTGTACTTAGTACAGTGTACTATACTGTTAGAATTGTACAACTTTTTCCATCTTGCAAAAAAAAAAAAAAAAAAAAACCTGAAACCGTATGCGGTTTCTACTCGTAAACAAAAAAAAAATGGTTATTGAAATGAGAAAATTACTCTTTAGATTTCATTAATGGATCTGCTTTTAATTCATTCAATTTAAAAAAAAGAAGTTACACAATTTTGGCAACATTGCGGCACTAGCAGTTTTTCATTGCATAATGTAGACAATTTTTGGTATTGGCTCATCAAAGCATAATTTCTCATCCTGAAAATCTTATGTTCGTAAAAATATTCAGTAAAAGAAGTCGTCGTTTTACAGATGAGGGAACGTAACTTCCTTCCAAGGTCACTGAATTGACCAGACAATATTTTATGAGAACATAATACGTCCAAGATTGTTCAGATTTGTGCATGTCATGAGATGAAAACTCAATAAAATGTTCAGTGAGTAACGTACAACAGTTGCCTAATAAAATACAACTTAAGAGTGGCCATTTTGAAACGTTGTAAAGTTACGTTTTTTTGGTGTGGGATACGACGAAGTCCATTTGAAATTGGATATAGAGTTAAACAGTCACATTCAAATTGCGGTGTTTCAAAATCTTATCTCCCTCTTTAATTTTTCGGAAGAGCACAAATCAACATTTTCGCCTCAAATCTTGTAGAAATAACCTTCGCATGGGCAAGAAGAATTGCAATAACTTTTCGAGTTGGAATGTTGGTTGGTTTATTTCCAAAAATTAAAATAGGAGATGATATTTTGAAACATCGGGATGTATATGTAAATTTTTGTGTGAAAACGCGGAGGAAGACTTTAGGTGAATCCTCAGGAACCGACCCAACGTTGCTTCAACGGGCAGCGTTTCATGACAAAATATTACTGGGAGACTTGAACGCTGAAGTAGAAACGTAGAGATCACAAACAAGGCCAATTGCGCCCCTTTTCAACCAGAATATACATAATACTGCGGTCACTTCGTAAAAATCGGTAAGACCTGTCGAAACGCCAAATTTTTGCGTCCAATACTACCGACGATCGATTCATATCAATCGAATCGATACTGGTTTTCTATTAATTCGTCGATCAATTCATGTTTTCATTTTCCGATTGAATCCGCACAACTGATCTAGTCCCAGGGTTGCACGGGTGAAATGAAAAATATGTGATATTGAAAATTTCCGTAGAAAATTCCTAAAATTTCACGAAGTTGTATAAAATATGAAACATCTAAAACATATCTTCAGGGGCTGGGTATGCAACACGCACTAAAAAAACACCAAAAAGCAGGGACCAGTCGCCTCTCATTTAATTTTGCATTTAATTTCGACTAAGTTTTTCATATTTTTCTGAAATTTCACGAGATATCCCACATGAAATTTCAAGATTCTATTTTTCATGAAAAATTGCAACCCTGTATTCCGCGACCCGCGGAAGATGCCGATTTGGGGATGGGAAGTCAGATCCGTGCCACTGTGCCGTTGTGCCGCGTTGTGAGGGTGGGCATGGAGGACTTGGACGTATCTCTGCCAAACGGAACCATGTGTATTATGACGTGAGCCCTGTTATGCGTATATTCTTACGGCTCTTAGGGCTCATGTCTAGATGCACATAGTTCCGTTTGGCAGAAATACGTTCACTTGTGCGTCATTAACTACCGTCTGCTTATGCTGCGGCTAAAGCGGCGCTCTTGTTTCTAAAACGGAACGAGATGAGTAATGGTAATTTATGGGTCATTCACGATCGGGCGCTTCCACACGGTTTACCCACTACTTGCGTGGCGCCCTGCCGATGCCGGCCGCGCCGTACCCCTTGTTCTCGGAATCGCAGCTCCCATGAGTCCATTCGCAGCCGCGGTAAACGTCCAAACCACAAATTTACATCTCATAGAACTATTTCATGTTGCTCTAGAATATATGGCAAAACATACCATTAATAAGGGGGCACAATTTTAAAAGGTTTAAATTTGTCATAAATAGGCTCACAACAAATGAGACTTTAGTCCACAAGAATTCAAATTGAGCTATCTCAAATAAGAGAGCACAGGGGGAAAAAAAAAACACATTGGATCTAGAGTCCAGACTCTTGAAAATATTGACAAGAAAAAATACTCTTGATTCAATCGGATTTTTGCTTGAATCAAAACGAAATTCGCTTAAATTAAAAGGCTTGGTTCTTGATATTAGCTAGATTCTGATTGAATCAAGAGTACTTTTTCTTGTCGATGTTTTTAAGAGTCTGGACTCTAGATCCAATGTGTTCTTTTTTTTCCAGTGAAGGAGAGAACTTAATTCTGCAATTTAACAAATGTTGGAGCAATTTACGCATCCATCCACTTCTGCTTCCGTCTCTAAGAACCAAGAAAATTTTGAATGTGACGTCGAGCTATAATGGACGTTCAAATTGGGCTATCTCAAATCAGAGAGCACTGAAAAAAAAAACGCATTGGATCTAGAGTCCAGACTCTTGAAAAGATTGACAAGTAAAAATACTCTTGATTCAATCGGATTTTCGCTCGAATCAAAACGAAATCCGCTTAAATTAAAAGGCTTGGTTCTTGATATTAGCTAGATTCTGATTGAATCAAGAGTACTTTTTCTTGTCGATGTTTTTAAGAGTCTGGACTCTAGATCCAATGTGTTCTTTTTTTTCCAGTGAAGGAGAGAACTTAATTCTGCAATTTAACAAATGTTGGAGCAATTTACGCATCCATCCACTTCTGCTTCCGTCTCTAAGAACCAAGAAAATTTTGAATGTGACGTCGAGCTATAATGGACGTTCAAATTGGGCTATCTCAAATCAGAGAGCACTGAAAAAAAAACGCATTGGATCTAGAGTCCAGACTCTTGAAAACATTGACAAGAAAAAATACTCTTGATTCAATCGGATTTTTGCTTGAATCAAAACGAAATTCGCTTAAATTAAGAGGCTTGGTTCTTGATTTAAGCTAGATTCTGATTGAATCAAGAGTAATTTTTCTTGTCGATGTTTTCAAGAGTCTGGACTCTAGATCCAATGTGTTTTTTTTCCAGTGAGGGGTATTCTACGAGCGTTTTGGCACAAAAATGAAAACGGACGGAAGTGTCAAATCAAACCTAAAACTATGTTGATTCGGCGTTTTTAGTTCGGAATAAGCAGTTTTAAGAAAGAACCAGTGGCGTGGCGTGAATTGCGATATATCGATTGTTATGCCATTTAAACCTATGAAAAAAGATCGATTATCAGGGTGTTCGCAGCGAACACCTTAGTAATCGATTCTTTACCACAGCTTCAAATGGCGAGATATCGATAATCGATTATTCACGCCACGGCACTGGAAAGAACTTTTAAAAATCTGTATGAATTCATAAAAAAAAGGGCCGAACTATGATGCAACTATAAGCACTTTTTTCCCACCAAGACAATTTAATACAATGGTGCAATGGTTTAATATCAAGTGGCCACAGAAGTATTGCGTAAACCACTTGGAAGGGAGGGAGGAGGGAGGGGTCTAATTTTCACCTATGGGGTTTACAAGGAAGAAGGGAGAGAGAGATCTCTTTCCTTTCTCTTAAAATGGATTTACTACTTTTTTATCGGAAGTCATTTTGTCACCGTCAATTTTTTCGGAACTCGTATGAGTGTTGCTCTCACACAGCTTGTTTTTCGGAAATGGGACAAATTTTGCTGTTTTGGTAGATTTACACGATTGCATTAAAATGAATAAATTTTTCTTTAAAAAAGTGAGTTCCATGGTCCAAGGAGTGGCCCATCAGGAGCTCTAGCCCCCCCCCCCCCTTCAGACCTGGAAAATTATCCCCAAATAACGTCATTTTTCGTGATTTTCTGGCATTTTATTGATCTTTCCTCCCCCCTCCCACATGAAAATTGCTTGGCTGAGTTACCTGCGAACTAACTTAATTTAGCTACTGTACTACATTACCGCCTACAATATACTTACTTAATTAAGAAGATTTGACTGTTACTACTGTCTTTGGTAACACGGTATGGAGTACCTAACTCTGCGGATTTTTGGCTCTGTACTTTGAGACAGGTAGATCAGCAGTTTTCATTAGCGTTTCATTAAACACCTCAACGGAACTTTTCATGTTGATCACAGAATTTGTTGTAAAGAGAGGAGGGAAATAAATGAATATCACACCATGGTAATCAAAAATAACACTGCAGAACCTTGTTGAACAAGTGAACATGACCACGCTCAGGGTTTTGAATTTTTTGACCCGTTTGGACCGTGCAGTTAAATAATGTCAAGTATAAATACCTGTGTCCATTTTTGCGATGGCTACACAGCTTGCCAATCATCGAATGCTGTTTTTCCTCGTTTGTTTCTGAGAATCCTAATATGCGCACTAAAAATTGAACATAAATAACACGAACGATCGAAGGACTGGACGTGGAAGAAGATAAAACAGTAATGGATTTGTTCGAAAAAAAAAATGTATTGAAATTAATGTGGAAGTGTCTCAATTTTTTGTGTTAGTTAGAGTTATGATGATGATGTGTGTGAAGAAATCGATGAAATATGCAAAATGATGGGCGCAGCTGAGTAGGTATTCACGTTGCTGTACTGCCGTGCTAAGGAGGAACGCCGTATGAGCCATCAGGCGTTGCCAAATTTCCTTCGACAAATCACGAATTTTAAGGGAAATCTGTGAATATTTCTCCTCGAAATTTTCACAGGATTTCGTTCGTACTTTGATTTAAAAAGTCTGAAAATTTCAAGGACAAATAATCATAACTTTCTTCAAAAATAAATATTTTCAAAGAAGAAATTTGGCAACTCTCGAATGACAATACGGCGATATTCCTTAGCACGGCAGTATACATGTGTTCGCTGAATAGGGGGAGGTATAGGTCGACCCTTATTCTATCAATGTTTTAATGGAAACACAATCGGGGAATGTAAAGTATTAGCTTGCTAACATTTGGTACTTATGATTAAATACATATATAACATTAGATATTAATGTCCATGAAGTCATCGTCCACATTTTTTATATTTATTGAAAATCATTACATGAAACAAATGCAAGTTTCTTCTCCTTGTATTTTTTGTTCATTATAAATATTATTTCGAGATAAATGATTTTTATTTGAGCTTGTGAATTGAATGACAATATACAAACTGAGTCGAAAGTTACCAGGTATTGTGTTTTTGCGCGAGCCTCGAGGTTGCTTACTTTCCTGCATTTTCATCGATAAATCTGTAAAAATGTCATCATGAATGGTTCATTCCATTCTCCGAAAGAGCATTTTCTGGTAAATCAAGTTCAAAGACATGCACGCGTGTACTTCCTCGATGAATTTAAATTTAAATATTTTTAAAGTTCTTAGAATTGTCACAATTTATTAGGCGGTCCACCAATGCACTTTATTTTTCTACGAGGAAAACTTGCAGTACAACTTCAAACTTGGCCTTTCGCTTTTGGTATACGACGAACTTGGACGATTTAAACTATGATCATCGAAAATAAAATCTTTAGAACTGATCATGCTTCATCGATGTTTTTATTGCGAATTCCTTTTCAATCAATATCTGCATTCCGCAGAATTAAACTGTAGTTTGGCAGGTTGTACCGACTTTCAATGCTACCGTGTCTGCAAGTAGGCATTCATACTCCATTTATTCTGAATACTTGATTTTTCTGAGAAGCTCTTCCAGCTTCACGCAGAAATAATATCCACCTTGCATAACTACGATTGAACGATGATTTCTCCTAATCAAGGTGACAAACTCAAGTTTCTGAGAAGTCCCTGCTTGCGGTTAGGATTTAAATTGCTTTAATCTCGAGTAGATGAGTCAACCAAATTGACAAAATTCTTATTTTTTAGCCCTTATGATTTATTGTAAGGCAAATGCTCAGTAATGAGGTATAATCAGGCCAAGCTACTTGAATAACTGAACCGATTCGTGAAATTAAAGCGACATTTTTTTCTCCTTCATCCATACGTGCGTGAGTATTCTATGGAAATTGAGAACCCTCTCTTATGCGCCATATTTCCTTTTCATCCGCGCACCACTAACACTAAAGTTTTGTGTATCTTCGTTCCAACGTCTGATAATGAACCGAGCGCGCACAGATGTATGGGCCAAGCACGAGGACTGCAGGAAATTTATTCAGCTCACAGAGCATTCTTTCCATTGATCATGTGGCTGGATTGTCCACAGGATCTTGGTCTATTGTCAAATGGTGCTCGATCATCCCACAGGTTCAAGGGGAAAGCGCAGCTTTTAGCGGATCAACGTGGCAATTATTATCGGACAAACGGCTGAAAAACGGCTTCTCCGGGGTCGACCGCAGAATTGCAGGAACGGAACCGTTGGAGCTTTTCAAGCGGCAACCGGTCCGCTTGCCACTTGGTTCCACCAGTCCCACTACTCTTGATTCTACTCCGCTTCCAGCGTAATTGGACCAATCTGGCGCTCGGCGATGGCGGAATCCCGATAAGACGTTATCTACACGGCTGAACATGGAGGACCTAATCCCGGGCTCTGCGCAGCCCTGTTGAACATTGTAGGTGTGCGCTTGCATGGTCTCTCTCCGATAAGTTTCGTACGGAGTAGGATTGCCGGGAAGTTTCGTCACTCTACTCCGATGCGGCGAGTTCTGCATGAGCAGCATGACAAAACAGAGAAATAAACGATGGTTAAAAGTCCCGAATTAGTCGTGTTTCTCATGTGCTCCTAATTAAGAGTAGTGAGAACCAATAATAGTGGTATCTGTACCATTGCGTGACAAAACTAATGATAGTGGCCTTTAAGTATGTAAATTTTACCTACTTCGGTATTTTTAACATCACGTTAGTGGAATATTCACTCAATGGTAAAAATACCCATAAGTCTGGCAAAAACCAAAGATCTGACCGTTATTATGTAAAATCTTGAAATCGAAAAAATAATTTAGCGTAAAATTAATGGAATCAACTTTGTGAATGAAGATAAAACATAAAAAGTCAGGCGCATTCTCTGGTTAAAAAAAAAAAAAAAAAAAAGACATAGGTCTTTTTCCTTCCCGTTTTTGGTGGGTGCTATTGTTGGTAGTTGGTTATGACTACTGTTAATTAATAACAATTCGTATGGAACATATGGATTTCGCGATTTTAACCATATTTTTTTCTCAGTGTGACTTTGCCGTATAAAACGAAAATCAATTTGCGTTAATGAACAAGCTGCATTTTTAAGGGTTTTATGCCCTCCATTTTTACGACGTTTCTATCGGTTTTGCGCATTTCTCGAGGAGTTTTCTCCTTCGCAATAAGTCAAAGTTGATTCACAGCACTTTCTGCAGGTGCCATGAATAAAAATCGTCTATTATAACATAATTCGTTAATTAAAACAATAAACAATACATATAATAACATAATTCGTTCATTATTTGCTCAGAATTTTTATCTTAAATCACCATCCTTATAGAGGCCTTGATATTGCTGACCTTGATCCTTTTGTTATGAAAAATTTCGTTGGCCGTGAAAACGTGGTAATTTACTAAGCGGATTACAAGCTTGAACCGATTTTCGAGCATCCAGAAGTTGCAATGCAATGAACTTGGGTGGATCAACAGGAGACTGAGCGGAGACTTGAACGCAGGGTAAACAAAGTAAAGCGACTCCGCCGATCATTTGCAAGCTTGTCACCTCTCGATGCGAGTTATTTGAATCGATAAAATTTATACCTTCTTTAATACATCGATAAAAAATTGATCACCCCATAAAAATCCGACGCTTCGAGCTATATCAAGACATTATCATTTTATATTGGATATAAGCTCTCGGGCTTCCCGAATTTTCATTTTTTGACATAGTTACGTCTAACGACCATGAAACGGAGCTCCATAATTTTCCAGTCATTATGAAGTCAGTAATTTTTTTGCAGCTTACTTGGCTCTAATTCTTCTCATATGACCCATTACTTTTGTTGAGGCAGCTGGTTGAGGTTGTGTCACAATCACAGGACGGACATGGAAGAAAGCAGCAGAGGGTTTATGGCCGTTCATGAGTTATTCTAGACGATTTTTTGACCCCCCCTCCCCCTCCATTTATAAGTCTTTCGTAAGACATTCTCTCCTGCCTCTCTTCCTTTGAATAATGTAAACCTGGCTTGACTCTCTATCTAGTTTTCAGAAAAAAAAAGAAAAAAAAGAAAGAAAAAAAACAGAAAATATGATAAATTCCGGAGAAGATATGAGAGATCTCTGGAAATCAAGAAAGAAAAATCAGAAAAGAAAAGAAAGAAAGAAAACACAAAGAAAAATCAGTGAAATTTTTGGACATCTCCGTTGACCGATTTATCTGTAAAAAAAATAAAATGGCGGCGGAAATTTTTAAACGTCGCATGGAGCTTGCGATACTTCGGCCGGGAGGTGATGAAGTATCCAGCACAACGATGAATCGGGCGAAGCAAATCGGAGCGGCTGGTCAGTAATAAATATTGTACATATATGTGCACTCATATCGTGGTCGTGATAAATCTGTATCGACGAGTCTCGTTTATTCGTCACCCATTGAGTTGTCCGGGTTCCTACATGAAGACAGGACGGTGACAGCGACAACCGCATTGGTAGGAATGATATTAGATCACCGGTGATGTGATTGGGGTTTCCGTTGGAGATCGGAAGATGGAATCGAGAGAGGTTTCATACCGGGCTCGGTCCAGGCAAAAACGAGTCAGCGGAGATCAGCCACCATCATCCGATGGCTTCAAGACGAAAGTGATTCCGAGAAAAACGCGAATGAGTAACCTTTTTCTTAATCCGCATAATCTTTCCGTCACCGCAGCCTCCTTGTGTTGCCAAATATTCGTATCCAGGCTGAAATCAGAGATTCGCTTATCCCGATTGCGGTGTTTCAAAGTTTCCGCCAAACAACAAAATTTTAACCCTCATTTTACACCTTTGTACTAAAATGAGCCGTAAGTTTGGTTGATATAAGAGGTAAAACGCAGAGTGACCAAAGGCGAGGCGTTAATGATATCCCCATTTGAAACTATGGTGAAGAATCGATTATTAAGGTATAAAATTTAAAACTCACTAGTCGGAGGGTTTGTTAATCCGACGCGTTTCGACAATTCCAGTCATCCTCAGGGACACGACTCACCCTGTGTTGGGAGTTGCGTCCCTGCAGATGACTAGTGAGTTTTAAATTTTATATTTTAGTCTTTGACTAGTCTGGTACTTTTTAAAAGTTTTTAAATTTGATTATTAAGGTGTTCGTTGCGAACATCCAGTGTATCGATTCTTTCCTATGACTTTAAATGACAGATCTATCGATGTATCGCAAAGTGCGCCACGACCACTGAAAGTAACCCAAGCTTTCGATTTGGTCCGAGGTTTCTCCGTTTTTCCCCAATATTGTGTTGCGCTAAATTCATCAAGTCCTGTTCCGATATCAACACAGAACTTCAGGTTGGTTTGTGTTTCACGTCCTATATAAACCAAAATTGACAGAAAAGCACGAATATTTCTATAAGTCTGTGTGACATTTGAGTTTTAAGTATGATTAGGAGTCATTCGTCCGTAATTTTCCCAATCGTTGGTTTTTTTAGTTTAGTGTCACTGGACCCAAAAGAGGACCCCTAAGTTGTAATGCAAGTTTGATCATTTATAAGTGACACACCACTAGACTAGGTAAGAATTAAAGCACCTTCGTCATGCTCTCTCATCAAATTTTCAAGGAAAATCTTAAAATAGGTGAATGCTCCCCCCCCCCCCCCCCCCGGGTGGACGAAAAAGTTTAAGTGTAGAAAACTATAAATGACAAAATAAACGAATAAATCTGTCCGGAGACTGTGAGACCCATGAAAAAGAGCTCTTACGCTGCGGCTTTGAAAAAAGAGTGAAGAAAGCGGATGAAACTTGTTGACAGGCAGAATACCGTTACAACCAAACATGACGATATAATTAAAGTTTCTGAATTCCCCTGCTGCATTGGACAATCAATAATTTAATATGCAGAAAATAAATTTATTAAATTTAGCAACTCTGGGGGCAGGTCTCTGCCCTCGCTGAGGCTTGTCTGGCGAATGCCCCTCTTCCCCCTCAAAATCTTTCTCGTCCCACGATCAACCGAAGCTCAGACAGTATAACTTACGATCCTCTTAGCTCACAAGTTGTTCCAGTTACCACTCGCTACTTCTTAATGCGTTTTATACCCTCTTCCTCCCCCTCCTCTTTCCTCGTTCTGCTTTGCCCTTTCCCTTCTTACGCCTCAGTTTCCTTTTCTCTTCCTCTTTTCAACCTCTCAGCTAGACGGTTCCTTCCTCTTTTACCTCACATCCGCATCAACGTACGGAAAACACACGGTTTGAATACAATTCTATCCGTGTGGAACAAAAGTACGAATAATGAAAGGATTGGAATCCCCCAGGGTGACAAAAGCAGTGCTCAATGTTCTGCCATAGGCGGATCCAGACACCTAGCCACCGGGGGGGGGGGGGGGTCGGAAGGGCGGTCCAGGGGGCCTCCCTCGGAAAATGTATGAATTGTTGAAGCATCTAATATGCAGTTTGAGTCAATTTCGTCATCAATAATTCCCAAATGTCACCGTTTTCCCTTCTCCTTTCCTCCGTTTCTTCCTTCCTTCTTCCTTCCTTTTCTTCTTCTCTCCTTTTTTTTTTCGGGTGCTTATGCGTTTTGCAATTTTTGCGATTTGATTTTAGTTCAAAAGTACGGAGAACATTCACCGGAAAATAGACAGCTTCAATTTAAGCTTCAATAGAGATAAATCTCAATTACCCTCTATGCAACGAGCATTGAAATCGTAAGCTTTTAGACTTGTGAGCAAGATGTGACTAAAGATGAATAAAGATACTTATGATTGGTCAGGTTCGCTATATTGTTCTCTTTGGCAAGTTTATGTGGTGTGAAATGATAGCTTAAAATTACTTCTTACCACTTAAGTTGCTGCTGGCTAATCATCAAATTCAGCATACACAGGTACGACGAAGAGGACGGCTGACAAAACCGACCAATGATATAACTTTATTCCTCCTCAGTCCGGTTGACAAACAAAAAATTTCAATAATCGATCTGCGGGAAAGATTAAACGCTGAAAAAGCACGGAGACAAAAAATGATAAAGAAAATAAACTGCCGATCAGTTCCATGTATGGTGACCATCATCAAAGTTGCATTCCTTGTCTAAAAGTTTAAAGCAGGACACAGGGTCAAAACGCCAAAAAGGTGGCTAATTATTGCGAGAGCGAATTCATGGGAATACTGAATGAATGAACGAGTAGACGGAATTATGAATGAATGAAATACACACCGGACGTCTGTTTGTCAATGACCCATCGGAGTTGCCTTAAAGCTGCCTTATTCTTTTTATGAATGAACGCTTTCACAATGTGCCTTGTCGATTTCAGCTATCAGCCATGCAGACCGGCAGAGTGAACCATTTAAGGCAACAAGCTCTGCGAGTAGCTTTCATTGATGTTTTCAGATCGTGCTTCGGGCTCTTGGTCGCACTTGTTTCTTAATTTTCGTAGGGCACCATTCGTTTGACCAGAGAAAGTTTTTTTTGCGTGCGTGTCTGAAAATTTATCGCCTCCTCTCAAATAGACGCAAGTCCTCAAATTTCTCAGGCCAGATTTAAAACTGGGGATTTTTATGAGAGCGGTTTCCAAAATTATACGATAGTTCAGGCCAGATAGTGTGCTTTATGACTTGATGGATGGGGAACTTCGTGCGTTTAAAATATAATACTTGACGTGACTTTCGCTTCGGTTCCTTTTCTTTCCTTTTCACCACTATGCCTCCGAATATTTTTTGTAAATAAAATTTTGTGTAATACGATTTTGCATTTTTCTTTTCGCCACTCCACCTCCGAATATTTTTTGTAAACAAAATTTTGTGCAATAAAATTTTTTTTTATAAACGATAATCGAATAAGTTGCTACCGTTAAAAAGAACTTTTAAAAGTAGCTTATTGAATTATTAGATTATTTTCCATGATGAGATGATATTACGATTCTCTTCTATGATGAACTAACCGCTGTGTTTACATTCATTTCACCTAAATCTATATTTTTGCTACAAGATTCAAATCACTAATTTTACTCTTCTGTTTCTTTTTACATAAGTCATGCTGTAAAAGTAGCAAGTTCCAAAACTGAACCTTTTTATCAGTGCGTGATATTTTAGTTTCATAGTCTGGCGGTAGGTAAATTTTGTGACTTAGAGTCACCTAAATAAATAGGTAGCCGCCTTCATTAAAGTACTTACAGATATTTTCACACACAAAAGTAGAATAATGTAAAAATTGCGGGAAAATCAGTGACGACTAAACTTCGTGAAACTATCGCGCCAGTCCTTGCCAAAAGAAATTCTTTCATATGATTGGCTACTGACAGCAAAGGTTTGTGACAATTAGCAAGTTTTTCAATCGCTTCTTATTAAGTGTAAACCTGAGGAAAAACCAAACTTCAAACAATAAACTTGAATACAAACGATGAATAATTCACATGTCAAAATTCAAGCGAGCAATGACTGCGCTCTAGGACCGACGGACCGCAGATCAAAACGTTCTTTAGCGGTTTTGGTGTATCAATTTTTTGCAACTCACTGGTTGAGATTCAACTACTTTTTAAATTACAGTCTGGCAACAATGGCCGGAGTTAATTCGGAGCATAATTCTGTGACAAACACAACTCTTCAACGCAAGTTTTTAAGTAGGTGTGGATTATTCTCTTATCTCGGGTACCGAGAAAATAAATCATATTAATTCGTGCCGAATGAGCTCTCCGCGAAAGTTGCCTCCTGTTAGACGGCATCAGTGGAGGATAACAAAGTTGGATTCAGTTACTTTGTCACAGTCGTGACATACTCAGGGAAATTTCAGCGCTTAAAAAAGCCGGATTGTTGCCGCTATGGACTCATTTCCGAATCATGCGCCATGTCAGCCGCCCATCACATTCACGAATTACGATGTTGCAGTGAAAATATTAAAAATGCCCCACTCAGCCGCTCGTTGCATTTTTTCTTCTTTTTTTCACGTAACATTTCTTGCGCGAAAGACTAGGTTAATGAGATTCCGGTTTTAATGTTTCATTTTCGTTTGATTTATGATCTCAATGAAGAAATAAACCTCACTGACACATTACAATGAATAATGATTCCGCTGAGAATGTCTGACAGAAATTTGCTGGACATCAACAATTTAAAACCGCTTACAATCTTGCCAATTTAAAGCTTAAGGTCTTCCTCTCCCTCCGTCATATTCCCCACATAAATCGTATGAAGTCACCCCGTAAAATTACTGTAGACTCCATGATTTTGTGGTAAATTCCTCATATTCTGATAGGCGTAACGCTTCTTGACTAATCGAGTAGGGTGATTATTTACTTATCTAATCTATTGACCTTGATAAATGCAAGCTAATTTTCAGTGAGAAAATCATTTCGCATCTATCAGAGTCATTAAATCAGATAAGTAAATAATTGGAGTTCAGGAAACTCAAAAGTCGCATTACTGTCCAAAACGTCTCACTGTGCTGTCCTCACGGGAAGGAGGGCGAGAGAGAGGGGGTGGGAAGGGGAGGAAGGGAGGATGCGAGAGGGGGATGGAGGGAAACTGGAGTGTCCACTTAAAAAAGGAGAATCACTTGACGTATTGTGTTGTCTAAAGCTTGATTTTTAAAAAGCCTTAAATTGCCACGATCAGCGATAGTGAGATTAAGCAGGAGAAAAATCGCATGCCTCAGTTTCTGGTGTTATTTCCTGACACCTCTTATGGAGGCGTTTTGAGCGAAATTATCGAAAGCCAAATGACCATGGTCCATTACAATCAACCTACTTCACTCTTGCTTTATGAGCTCCGGGCGGCTCGCAATTATTTCGACGGTTTAGATTTCCGAGAACGAAACAGATTCGAATCAGTTGAGAGTTTTCATTCAAAGAGAGCGTATTCAAATAACCGCTGGCGGAGAGGCGGCCGGCGAGGAGGGCCTTTTACCGGCGTGTGAAATAAAATGTTGCTCACGAACAACGTGTAATTTTTTGTCACTGCCACCATTACGACGTTTGCCAGATTGGACGGACAATTGTTTGATTCCCTGGTCAAGCCGCGCGTGTCCTGGAGGATTTTCCTGAAAACCGACAACTTTCCGTAATGACTTGGAGCTATACTCATTATCGACCCATTCACCTTTGTCTCCTTGCGCCGCTCGTGATAATTTGCCGTCTGAAAGCAAATAATGTAAATCCAACGTTCCCATACCAGGCTGCGGACCAATTTTGGCCCGAGCGATAAAACCGCCGCCGTGATATTGGACGCACCATGCAGAAAAAAATGAGATATCACCGAAAATATCGCAGTCTGGTGCTAACCCAAAATACTGCCGTGCCAAGGAAAAACGCCGTATGACTCTTCAGGCGTTGCCAAATTTCCGTTGATAAAACACGAATTTCCCGGTGAACTTATGAATATTTTCCCTCCAATTTTTCAGATACTTTTGTTCGCAATTTCCCGTAGAGGTCCTGAAAATTTGAAGGAAAAATATTCATATTTTCCCTCAAAAATGAATATTTTCTGCTAGGAAATTTGGCAACATTCGAACACTCATACGGCGTTTTTCCTTAGCACGGCAGAATAATTCGCCTCATCAACTCCAGTCCGGGAGGCTTTTTTATTTTGATTTCGTAATGGGTTCGCTAAAAGTAAGCGTGATGATGAGGAGGGGTAAGAATCGGGAAGAAAGAGAAAACGAGAAAGCATCCTCGATAATCCGGAACAAAAAACCTTTCCTCTCGCGTCATATATTTTTTGCTACCGTTGCTGGAGTGTCTTTGATATTTTACTGCTCGTCGGAGGAGAGGATGCGAGAGAAAATTCTCAATTTGGGCTGAGGCTGCAAAGGCATGTCTTTTGATTGACAGCACAAATTCTTGCGAAATTTCACGGGAGATCTAATTTGAAATATCTCGTTAAAAGACTATTCTGTGAGGCATTTTAAATGAATATGTATAAATTCCGCAAAATGTTTTTCTTGTTTTTTCAGTCTACATCCATTTGTAGTTTTAAAAGAATTGGGTAGAATAAACATCTTTTTCATCAGTTTTGGGATTTCCTTTTGAGACAGCTTCCTTTCCACTCAGAAATTCCGTTAAAATGTGTACACACTGATTGGGACACTAGTAGTCCCTTTTTGGTTACCGAGCATTAATGGTTGTTTTCAGTAGGGAGGAGAGAATGATCGATTATCGATAATTCCCCATTTGAAGCTGTCGTAAAGAATCGATTATTGAAGTGTTCGGAACATCCTTTTTATCGATCCTTTTTTATAGGTTTGAATGGCAGATCAATTGACATATCGTGAAGCACGCCTCGCTACTGGTTGTTTTTCTTTACCATGCGTTAAAGTCTCCAAAAAGTAGTGGTGATTCTCGAGTTTCGACGTGGCAGTGAAATTTTTCTTTACATTCCATGGCTTTACAAGAAAGTTAAACACTGGATATTAGTAATTCTTCGTAATTATAGAGTAAATAATGTTTTGGTCGGAATTTAAAGAGCAATAATCTGGTGAAACCTTTTCAAATTAAAGATAGCTGCAGCCTCTCTTGAAATTGTCCCCCTACACTGGAAAAAAAAGAATCTTAAATTTGCTGCCAAGAAGTACTTCTTCTTAAGTCAAGAATTTTGCTGGTTAATATAAGCTACTTTTTTGCTTAACCCAAGCATTATTTTTCTTGAATCAAGAAAAAGTCAGCTTAAAGCAATATAAAGAAAATCCTTGGCGGCAAATTCAAGAATTATCATGCTTGATCCAAGCTACTTTTTTTCAGTGTATTAGTTACAGCTTTTACTGTGTGATATTTGGATATTGAAAAAAAAAGAAAACGTTGACTTGGACACTCGAGACAGTTCGAACGACGGAAAAGAAAAACTATTCCTGGCGCACTGTGGAAAAACATATTTGCCAATAGTCTCCCTATGCGGTTATGTGTTTTTATGAATGAGTCAAATATAGTATTTCCATATTACAAAATTTAATCTATTTTAAAACTTTACTCCAGCAATCAAGTTTATTTTCAACTGATCTTATCTATATATTTTAACATATTAGATGATTAAAAAATTCAAACAATTTCTGAGAGAGGCCCCAAGACCCTCCCTTACATCCAACGTGTCTGCATCGGCCTATGGTCCTCCTTACTACATGGCAATAACAAATATTACCCTGCACCAATGAGCTGAACACGATAGACATGGTCCGGCACCACTTGGCACCATTGTGTGACCATGCACCAGTTGCAGTGTCTAGATCAAATCAGGTTCACGTGCACTTGTCTCTGCTGTCTCCTCGGTCGGGTTGCCATTGCTTTGTTCGGTTGGCAAGATGTTGAGAAACTCGCGGGAGAGAAGGAGCGGCTCCAGTGATGGATGAACTATGGTCACTCCCATTGTTCGAGTTTGACAAAACGGACGAGAGGAGTGGCCACGAAGCCTAGATGAAAATTAGTCCGACATACAGGAAGTTCTAATTTTTATCAATATATCATTACTCTAAGCTCTCTGACCCCCTAAATTTTCACTTTTTGTCACAGTTCGTTCCACCGATCTGCCAGGTCGATTTCCACGATTTCTGCGACGATCAACAAGTGATGTTTCCTGCTATAGAGAATGAATTCTCCTTTTCATGCACATATGTACATATCCCTTCCTTTTTCAAACGACTTAATTTCCAAATTTAATTTATTTCTTCTTTGCCCTTTCTTTCAATTGTTTGCGTACTTCTCTGTTCTAGGTGCATGCACCCTCACTGTCCTGGAAGTCAATTAAAAATTTTCTCGAGGAGGGTTTTTTACCAATTATCACTATGTATTTTTTTGATCTCTAATCATCTCTGAACCTTATTCTAATTATACAATGCTGGACACCGGTTTTCTCGTCTTTTACGGAAATCCTTGAAAATGAAACGTGTAATGTAATATTTTAATAGATATCTTGCACTGAGTCCTATAACTCTATAACCCTAGAGACCTTCACTCCTTAGACAAAAGAAGACAACCCCACTACATAGAGCTTGTAAGGGAACGGGGAAGAGAAGGAAAAAAAACTTATGCGTGTGAGCTTGCGTGGCCGTATGTTTTATGAAGAATGATACCGAAAACTGTAAGAAGAAAGACTTGTTACCGACTGATACTGATGGGAAAAAAGGCAGAGATTCGCCTTGCTCATTTTCTCACGGCAACATCGGAGAATAACGAGTACATGCTCGCATCGCAGATTACATCCCAGTAATATCCGGTGTATTACACGTCAAATAAAAGCGCAAAAAATAAGTAGAAAATAAGAAAAAAGCTCGTTGTCGTGTTTTCGGGTCGTTTGGCAGGGGCGCAGGTGGAGAATCGATGCCGATGACGGGTAAAATCCAATTTGGATTGCCAGATTGAACATGATTGCTCATTCAATCAACACCATAAAGCTATCTAAATTCAAGAATTTATCATGCAGTTTGGCAACTATGCATCTAGCGTGTTATCAATGATGGAAAGCCACCTATTAGCCAAAGAAAAATGGCCGCCAACGAGAAGAGCTTATTAACCGGCCCAGCATGGGATATCGCACCTGATTCGACTCCACTCATGGCTCCGAAAGGGACGACACAGCACATTCGCGAACTGAGAGACTTTGCGCTGCCTTGCATACAGATTACATGTAATCAAAATAAGTTTTGCGCCACTACAGGTAACAAATAATATTAACTGCGATATTTAAATAGGCAGTGATCACGGTGCAGCGCATTTCGTCCCTTCCGAGACGACGCAAAGACAGAAATGGTTGCTCAGCATGTATTTACCGAACAAATGACCGAAGCTAAAGGGAGCATCCAATTAAACCCGTAAGAATTTACATAGCCGCATATTTTGCTTTTTTGACATCTTAGTCCAGAGGAAGACGAGGATATTGCTTTAATACGTGATTGCGAGTGGTTTCTGCAATAAAATTGAATCAAATTCTTGGATAAGTTTGCGCATTGAGATGTGCTTCAAGACGGTCCTCAGGCGCGAGAAAAAGTAATCAATAAATCGATGATATACTGGAAAAAAAAACACATTGGATCTAGAGTCCAGGCTCTTAAAAACATCGACAAGAAAAAATACTCTTGATTCAATCAGATTTAAGCTTAAATCAAGAACCAAGCCTCTTAATTTGAGCGGATTTCTTTTTGATTAAAGCAAAAATCTGATTGAATCAAGAGTATTTTTTCTTGTCAATGTTTTCAAGAGTCTGGACTCTAGATCCAATGTGTTTTTTTCCCAGTGTATATCGTCGGTGAAACTACCAAACCACGTATCTCGGTTTGCGACGTCGCAGACTTCCTGTCATACTTTATTTTTTAAATGAAAAACTACTTAACATCCAGTCTTGAAAATTTCTGTGATTTTTCCTCTTTGTGCGGAGAAAATTCCGTGAAAATTTCAAGGAATGATATTGATTTGGTCTACTTCAAAAAAATAAAATGTGAGCGTAGATTTTTAAACACCGCAAACGAGATACGTGGTTTGGTAGTTTCACCGTCGATACCTAGAATAGAACATCTGGAACTGTTATATTGCAAGCACTAAATGTTTTACTCCCTTCCCCTCCCTTCGTAATGCACTAGCAATGCGATATAGTATATATCCAATATAGAATCTCTTCAGAAAATTACGCAATGTACTGTTCGACTTCCTTCCCTTCAAATTTACGTTTTGTGATTGACTTTGGATGAAAAAGCGTTTGGTGTTTTTACAGCATTTAATGGATAGGCTATAAAACAGTGAAAATGAAAAATAATAGCCGGAATACAATCGAGGTACGTCGTTCCGTCAGTATAATGTCTTATTCATACTGTTAAAGAAGGACAGAGAAATTGCTCTATCTTCCTATCCGTTCGTTGAAGTCTCCTTGTGCTTCTGCTCACACTTCAAATGCAATATCAACCAACTACGCAGTGCTCTGTTCGACTTTCCTCCCTTCAAGTTGGCGTTTTGTGATTGACATCGGATGAAAGAGCGTATTTTTAGCATTTTATATAAGTGCTATATGACGGTAAAAATGAAAAAATACAGGCGGAGTACAATCGAGGTTCGTCGTTTTGTCAATATAATATCTTATTCATACTCGACTACGTCCAAGGACAGGGAAATTGCTCTATCTTTTTATCCGTTCGTTAAAGTCTCCTTGTTCTTCTGCTCACACTTCGGATGCAATATCAACCAAGGAGAGGGCACTAAGTGAAGTCTCACTCCGGTCAGGAGGAAATATGAATCAAAACTGGGCATGCGAAGAAGTTAGATTCTTAATTGCGATCTCATAATAACAAAGGAGTAGAAGGGGCTTTTAGAGGGGGGGGGGGGGGTGAAAGAACCGGATCAAGGTGCGACTGATTGTGAGCGAGAACGGAAACGGAAACGGGAAGAAAGGCGGGAAACCGGATGGTACCGGGGGGGGGGGAGTCGGGTTCGAGCGGGGATTTGCATGGACTCGATGTGAAATTGGACGGTAGCTTCCCCGCGATATCTGATTAACTCGCCTTGCAGCCCCGCACAAAAATGATTGCGGTAATTAAATCAGAGCAAATGGGTCATTTCGGCAGGAATCGGGTTTAATGCAGCGACGAACGTCGCACTAAATTAGAAGGAGTCGGGACCATTACTGCCGTGCTAAGGAAAAACGCCGCATGAACGAATAGAGTTGCCACATTTCCCTAGATAAAACATGTAATTTTGACAACATTCCTGCATATTTTACCGTGAAATTTTCAGATATTTTGGATTAAGTTCCGTACAAAATTGTCCGAAATTTTTGGAAAATAATATTCGCAATTTTTCCAGTAAATTCGGTTTTTATCGGAGGAAACTTGGCGACGTCTGAAGGCTTCCACAGCTTTCCTCCTTTACACGGCAGATTAGTACATCGTCCACCTTTAAGCTGCCGTGCTAAGGAAAAACGCCGTATGAACCTTCAAATGTTGCCAAATTTCGTGTGATAAAATGGGAATTTTCAAGGGAAGTTGTAAATATTCTCCCTTCAATTTTCCAGACAATTTTGTTTGCAACTAAATTTAAAATATATGAAAATTTCAATGGCATATATTCGTAACTATTTTCAAAAAGTAAATATACTCTAAGAGGAAATATGGCAACATTCGAATGTACATACGGCGTTTTTCCTTAACACGGCAGAAAGGACAATGCGCGGGAATCATACTAAGGGTACTTACTGATGGCTCACGAGAAGAGGGACGGAAACTTTCTTCCGATATTACGACATCCTCGGTAGGACCCTTTAGTTTTTGTGAAAGTGTGTTCTTTTCTCAATAAGCAACTCTTATCTTACAGGTTGTTCAGCCCTCAGCAACATGTTCAGCAGTTTTTCCATCAACTACATTTTGTTATTCGCAAACCAGACTGCTCAATACTTTCCCGAGTTAAACGGAAAATCTCTTAGGAACAGAGATGCTTCTTTGAATGAAAAACCCAGTGCTCCCATTCCATGTCCGTCAAAAGTTCCAGGATTCGGAACTTTTTTGTTCCAGTTGGACGTATTTCTGCCAAACGGAACTATGTACATTAAGACATGAGCCCTGAGACTCATAAGAAGATATGCATAACAGGGCTCACGTCATAATGCATATTCCGTTTGGTAGATACGTCCAATTTCTCCCACTCCATGATCGTCAAAAGTTCTGTGATTCCTTTCAGTTTTTTCAAAAGTTCCGAGAAAGTCCCGGAAAATGCAAAAGATCCGGGACATTTCGGGAATTTCAAAAGTGCCGGGAAAAATCCGGAAAACTCAAAAGTTCCAGAAAAATTCAGGAAAACTCAAAAGTTCCGGGAAAAATTCAGGAAAACTCAAAAGTTCCGGAATTCGGAACTAGTTCCGGGCAGCGGGAGCACTGAAAAAAACCATAAGTTGCGTGATTCCCCCGTTAAAATCCTAAAGTTCCCTCGTCAATTGCGAGGTGCGGAGTTTGGCGCGAGTCGATTTGGCCTTTCGCAACGGCACACGCGCGCGAAATGGTGGTGGTGGTTCGGCGCTGACGCCAATAAACAATGAACATGAGTACCATAATTCTTCTGCCTCAAGACCCACTTTCGCGACCCGCGACTGTGACTGCCTCCCGGCGATTATCTCCCATCGGTGCCTTTACCTGCCCTTCGACCTTAAAAACTCACAGATCATAACTTCATGCGCTCTGTTTTTCTGGCCGAGGGCACAATATGCACCCATGGGGCACCCATGAGGCACCCATGGGGCTCAATTCCTTTCCTTAGGCTGAAAACCTGGGAAGAATCGTGTGACTAAATTTATCCTCGCTGGGTATCGGAAAACTGTTAGCACTTGCGTGAGTCCGACTGAAAAGCGGACAATAGTTGTTTTTGGATGGGAAAACGTATGAAAACACAAGTTATGGTATTCCGAACAGACGAAACCTGGCAGGGGGCGCCGTGCGTCATCCGTGACCTGCGTGCTCAAATCCTGTGTTAATAAATCAGCATTTAAATATTATCAATTATTTTATTTTATCTCTACATATTAACTCATATTTAAGTGCTACGCTAATAAATCACAACTTAAATATTAAATCATTGTATTCTGTGCTGCTACTTATTCAGATCTGAGTCTGCGCTAAAAAATTAGCCTAAAATTAGCATAAAATATTACTTTTCCTCTCGTTTGTCGGAGAAAAAGTGGTGACAAAAACCAGGATTTCTTAACACCCCCCCCCCTCCCTCAGCCACTGTGGACTGATCCGGCGCACACATTAAATTTGTATCCTGTAAAAATGGATCTGTTACATTACAAGGTTATCAATTCAAAAGTTACCATGTTGAAAGTTATTTTTTTTATTTTATATTTATTTGTTAAAATTGTTTAGTCCTTACTATTATAACAATGCAAAAATGCTACTACGATTAATACGTGAGGTGAATTAGGTTCATTGTTACACTGCAAAGTTGGACTCTAGTAATTCGTCTTCAAAGAAAATAAATAAAACCAAGAACAAAAATAATCCGATCTGCGGCTAATCATAAATGGACCCTAACTCATTTTTACCAGGAAATGTCCCCTAATTAACAGAGTTCAATCTTATTTGTCGAAAAAGTTGGAATAATGATAATGTCCTCTTCTTCAGTGATTCGCAGTCAGGAGACGACCCGGAGAGCACCCGACTTCCTGTACAGGGATATTGTAATTCCGCCTGTTGATAAGGAACGCGATTGTCGCAGCGATCCCGAGGAATTTATGCTTGGAGGAAAGGTTCGGCGCTATCGATCGAAAGTCGGTAATTCATTTTGAATTTTATTAGAATGTTACGTAACTGAGAGTCGGGGAGGAGGTTGGATTATATGAACCAGGAAGAGTATGCAAAATGCATGCTTGCACTGAACCAGCCAGGGCCGTGGCGCGGGCACCCATCTTCCAAAAGGCGGCCAAGGGATCGCTGCGCCCCGCCGCCGGTGCAAGCGCGCCTTGCGCCCGAACATCGGCTCAATCGAGCTAACAAGTTTGCGAACAAGTTGCCAGTTTTCATGGAGAATTAAAGTGTATACCTTTGGAATCCCTCATAGCACACAGAAAAACAAGTTCTCTTTCCAAACGTTTCATTCCTATTTATGAGCTCATTTAACGTTTCAATAATATTTTTTATTTCCATCAGTACACTGATCAGAACACTCAAGATAATCCAACATCATAATTCGATGCACTTCACTGGATAGTAAAAGCGAGTCTTGAAAGAATTCAATTCATGAACCCCTCTTTGTTATTTTGTACAGGTTACTTAATGTGAGAAAGTTAATCTTAGAGTAAGGCGCAGGGAAAAATGACTCTAAGGCTAAATTTTTCCATGGCATCACCTGCATTTTAGGAGCAGGTACCTGTCCATCCCTCGAAGGACTCGACACTAATCCGAAAATCGCTAGTGTCTCTCCAAAACTATAAAATGATGTCATGTGACGTGCCTCTTTACTGTTCTGTGGGGTGGGCTGATCATTGAAATCGATAGACAAAACTATAGACAGAGAAAACGAAAGGGATATGGAAGGATCCTATTGGTGACAACGGGAAGTTGCAACGGACAAGGAAGGTAGATGATGTACTAACTAACGGCAACCCAAAAGAGACCCTATATGATGAGTCCATCATTTTCTTTCTCAGTCTGTAGGAACCCCTCACTTCAACCACTAGGATTGCTCCACACTCCCTATGTCTTCTTTGTCTATGCTCTGTCCAACAATTTCAACAATCAGCCCGCAGCTGAAAATGTTTGTCCTCATCGACATTTTGCTGAGTCTTAGCATAGCAGTCTGGACACGAGCACCGGATCGTTTTTTCCCTGCACCCTCCATTTCCACGAGATCTTGCAATATCGGGCGCGCTTGAGTTATGTCGGCCCCGGGGGCTCGGACGATGGAGCGAACCTCTCGCGCGCGCGCGCCTCTATCGCGAAAAAGATAAAGGCGATTGCGCAATTGAGGTATTTTGCTCGACGCGGGCGCAGGCGGGCGGCACACGCGCAGGTGCAGGGTGCGCGGCGCATCGCATCGTGCATCGGTGCATCGGTCACCGGTCGCGGTGTTGTGTTGTGATGTCAACGAGGAAGCGCCAATCGCCGCCGATTAATCTGCGCATGCGCGTGACCCCCGACGCGCCGACCCGTCCACCTACCGCCCACGCCCGGAAATTCGTGACCACGCTCGTAAAAAGCCGCCGAATATTGCTGAAAGTTAGAGTGCCTTTGTAGGGAAATGTATGGCCACTATAGGGGATCCGCTTTTGATTGGCTCAGCCATCTCAGGCTTCATGCAGGGTGATCCAGGGTTAAACGGCCAGACTGCAGGAGCCGAAATACCCCCATACCCCCTCTTTAAATTGAGATTTCGGTTTTTCTAGACCATTTATGAATGCAGGGCATAAAAGCACAAGAGAGTACAAATATTTATGAGATTTGGTTCACAACCGTTGCCAAAATTCAGGAAGAACGATTTACTTTCCGAAATTTTGGGGGGCCGTATTCCGACTGGAGGCACTTTTGGAAAAAACTTTAAACAACACCAAAGTCTTATTTTGACCCATATAGAACACGCTCCTGCAGTCTAGCCGTTTAATCCTGGATCACCCTGTATAGCTCTCAGGATAAAAGAAAATGGCATACGCAGTATGCAGGTGTTTCAAAAGTGCAGATAGTGAGGTTTTATTTACCTGTCTTATCATGAAATATACTCAAATTACATAATAAGACGTATTTCTGAGTATTAAAACCAATTTTTTGCATCAAATTTGCAAACATCTTTTTAGCTTGAATCTTAGACCTCTCTGTAGGCAGGGCAAGTGATGAACGTTAAACATTTTCAATAGCTCCCTCTTGTCTCTTTATCAGCATTTGATGCTGCACTACCTGTTAACTGAGGGAATTGAGAAAAATGAGACGTCAAGTATGACGGTTCACGCTATTAACGATATGGCTCGAATCTATGCGTGAGAATATTCCTTCAATCAATCCGCGATTGTCAAATCTGATCCATCACAAAAATTTACGGAGGTGAGACTGTTAAAACTGTATGCATTCCACACGTCGAGTTCAAGGGGTGCTGTTGACTGGTGACCGATCGGTTGAACGTGATCGACAAGGTATTATCGAAGCACCACACAAAAATCCTGGTTGCCGAAGTAGACAAAAAAATATTCCTAGTTCATGGCATTAATATGATGAGCTTACGATGTACAGAAAGTCCCTAAGTCAGTCTGGATAGATGAGTATGTTATAGAAATCGGAGTAAGTTTGATTTTCAATCTAAATTTTTAACTACGCAAGTGCTCCTAGTCTAAGCCGCTGCTTATCTTTTTTACAGCCAGTGATGTTTTTTTTTTTTTTTTTTTTACACTGAAAAAAACTCCGGCCGTGGAAGTCGCAATTACGAGCTATACAGACATATCGTCCGTTCCGGGGTCAAAGGCCGAAAATTCCGGCTGCTGAAGGTGTAACTTCGATTATCCGGTTCAGAGGCCGAGGTACGGCTCAGCAGCCGGAATTTTCGCCTTGAGCCCGGAACGGACGGCATGTTATATAGCCGTAATTGCGCTCCCACGGCCGAGTTTTTTTTTTTCAGTGTAAAATTTGATGACAGTTTTGGACTGATAAATCATTAAAAATGACTAAAAATTGCCCATAATTACCAGAAATAACGATGAGATTGAAAAAAAATAAATGTTCACACAATATAGATTCAAAATAAGAGGACCACACGAAATCTCAAAATGGCCCCTTTTTTGCCGATATACCCTCAACCAATAGGAAGCGCGTCAGTTTTTTGGCTCTTAGCGCTCAGTCTGTAAGTCTTTGCGAGGTATACCTTTTCCGAGATACGTATGTTACAAGTCTCAAACGGAGCAGTGGCGAGGCGCAAATGATCGATTATCGATATTTCTCCATTTTAAATTATGGCAAAGAATCGATTATTTAGGTACTCGTTGCGAACACACTGTTCATCGATCCTTTTCCATTGGTTTAAATAGCAGATGAATCGATATATCGCGAGCACGCCACGCTACTGAAACGAGGAGTTCTCGGTGAGAGGAACGGTTATCGATATCTGCAAACATGGCGCCCCGTTTCAGGTCCGTTGGCTGGTCTGCCGTGCTTAAGGAAGAACGGCGTATGAACATTCGAGAGTTGCCAAATTTCCTTCGATAAGATGTTCATTTTTGAGGCAAGCTATGAATAGTTTTCCTTTAAATTTTCAGAATCTTTAGGTAAAATTGCGAACAAAATTATCTGAAAAATCACGAGGAAAATGTACATAAGTTTACCACACTGGGAAAAAACCACATTGGATCTAGAGTCCAGACTCTTGAAATCACTGACAAGAAAAAGGACTCTCGATTCAATCAGATTTAAGCTAATATCAAAAGGAAATCCGCTCAAATTAGGAGGCTTGGTTCTTGATTTAAGCTTAAATCTGATTGAACCAAGAGTATTTTTTCTTGTCGATGTTTTTAAGAGTCTGGACTCTGGATCCAATGTGTTTTTTTTTCCAGTGCAGGAAATTCGCGTTTTATCAAAGGAAATTTGGCAACGCCTGAAGGTTCATACGGCGTTCTTCCTTAGCACGGCAGTGGTGGTGTCCGTTGGGTGCAAATCAAGTGGCTTGATAGTTGATTAGTCAACTGCTCAGGACGAAACTGTTGCTCGCAAGGAGTACGACAAAATTCTCGTGGCCCGGAGTCCGGAGTCCGTTACCGAAGCCCGTTATTTGTAGCTTACTGGTACTAGTTCATCCAAGATTATCTCGATTCTCATCCGATCGCTCCATCGCCAGCCGCCGACTACCTCTGAGCCGCGTTGTGAAATCCAGCGCATATGGAACCTAACCGGAATCATTTGCCAAAATTAAGTCAGAATCAATGAAATTAAACTGCAAATAAACGGATACAAAAGTGGACACAACATATCGCGGAGACTCCTCATTGGCCACACAAAAAATTTCAAAGGTTACGGGTCAAACTAAAAGTAACTGCAAGAGATTCCATGGAAGGAACTAAAGGGATCCCGGGGGCCTGCACCCCAGAAATCTCTTGGCCTCTCCCAGGAGATGTGAGGGATTTTTCTAAGAAAGTGCGTCACGTATTTTTCATCTTGAAAATGTAACTTGACCAATTTGTCGGTGAGAACAGCTCAACATTGCTCCTTAGACGACTCATACAGTATGTAATAGTCGCTCCTACAACATGATCTGGCGTTCTGCGATACCCAAACGCCACAAGAGCCTATACCTTCCCAGAGGTTATCGCGCAACTATTAACGCAAGAACTCTTCGTCAACGCCCTGCCGCCATCCCTCCATGGGACGTCCCCGTCGTATTTTCCCAGGTGGCGCCCAATCCAAAACTTGTTTAGACAACCTCTCCTCTGACAATCTTTACACATGTCCGTACCAAACTGACTGCCTGGACATGACTTTATGCACGTGACGACGAGGTCTAAGACGACTCAATGTTTCAAATTGCTCCGGGGCAAGCCCTCCTGACTCCCTTTAAAGCTAGGAAAATTCCCCAAACCCTCCTCTAGAGCTTGGGAAATCCTCCAGACCCCCCTTTAGTGGAATGTTTTTTGTACCCCCTAGACCCTCCTTAATGAGATGCCCTTTCGACCCCTTTCGCGAAAAGTTCCTAGTGCTGCCCATGACCTTTTCGGAAGAGCCCGCGGTTAAATTACAAGACAAAATAGTTATTCTCTTCCAACAGTTTCTGGAGTGAGCGGAAGTCTGGAAAGCTACCAGACTTGCCGGGCAAGTAGCATGGTACGACGACGAACCTGGACTCGGTTCAAACCTGAAGGCATCCGAAGTACGTCCTGGGGCGACTTGGCAGGTTAGCTCCGCTGTACGCACACTGCCTCCCTGATTTATATCTGCCGAATGGTTCGACAAATCCTTATTCTTCACCCATCTGGAGCATACGTTACAAAGGATTGTGCTCTGAAGCTGGCAGCAGTGCGCTGAAACTGCACAGCGCGGTTGAAGCAAGTGCTCGCATACCAACGTGAAAACGGGTTCAGTAAATTTTGCCTAACGTTTCTTGTACGTGAACATGCGCGGACATTTTATCCGCTATCGAGAGCACTGACTTATTGATGCGCGTGAAACCAGGATGTACAAACGGGAGCCCCCTCCCCTACCCCAACCACCTCCTCACAAGAAAGGCACACGCATACACACCCTCATAGATGTGTTTTTAATCGTACAAAGCTTTTGCAGGCAAAAGTCTTACCTCGAGGTGGTAGAGATGGCTGAAGATCAATTTCTTAATTCTGCCATTGAAATAATGTACCGTAAAAAAAAGTTACCGAAAGTTCAAGTTAAAATGGGAAGTAAAACCCATGCCCTCGGTTGACTATGGATGGGGTCTCTTGGTCTCTCCCTTGTTCGCTAATTCATCGCAAACAATACCAATTTCCACCTAAAATTTGGGTTGGTTTGTGTTTCACTTCCTATGTTAATCAAAAGTAACACAAGAACACAGATATTTTTATCAGTGTATACTGTACATGCTGTGCCCAGATGTCATTTTTTTTGTTAGTTTCCGTTCTTCTTTTTTATTGAACATACTTGAGGATGATCACGCCAGAGGACCTACTTTTAATTTTCTCATTTTACGCCAGAGCCGTGTGAGCAACTTCATACAAATATTAAATTGTAGGGTTTTTTTCTAAAATGTAAATTAAACCGCTTCATTTACCGACCAAAGAAACAATATCTTTTTGGATTAGAGAACATGATAATATCTCATGAATATCTACATACCGTTCCTGATCAAAGATAATAATAAAATCAGAAAAAATAAAATTATGCTATCAATGAGATGTCAGTCAAAATATCGGATTAGCTACCTTTCTTTGTAGGTTTTTTATTTTTGAATCCGGACTTAAGAGCTTCTCACGCGTCAAGTGCTAAAAGGAGTCTGTAGCCTTGCCTTTACCCTTTTCCAGATAAGAAATAGAGAACAAGAAGAGAAGCAACTACAGCGCATTCTCAAGAATGATTTCTTGTGCGTCACGCGGTAAATTCAAATTTTCCACTTCAGCCTTGGCCAGGTAGGGGAAAGCGTTATTATGAGCATTAATAATTTTGAGCCAACGCCCAGAATTAAAGTCGAGGAGGCGGAAAATGTAGCCATCAAACTTGAACGAAAGAGTGAACTTTCATGTCACTCTGTTACGCCTTTCGTTGGACCCGGAAAAATCTACCGTGCGAATGCGAGCGCAGACAGCCCGACGCAATACTCACTTCGGTACGAAACATTATTGGAACTTGAAACCTGTGATTTCCTAAAAGGGAATAGTCTGAAATGTTTGCGCCGGCCCAGCTTTTGATTCTTAAGTTAAACTGCATTCTATTGAAAATAATCTAAATTTTTACGGATTTACTATTCAGTGGGCTGCATTTTTTTTTCTTTTGGAAATGTGAATATTTGCCAATATCCAACAACTAGAAGGGGCTAACCGAAATTTGTTAAGCTTCGTTGGATACTTTGACACGCCATATTATTCCATGTTACGGTTTCCAATGAGATTTGTAAAAGTTAGTAGCCATTTAAATCACGGAAAAACGTTGATTTCGGCGGCTACTTGAAAAATAGACATACTGCTATGAAAGCTTTATCGTTCCTCTGTCGGGGTGATGCATCATTTTGAAAGAAAAGCGATGAATTACTTTTAATTTTTTAAATTTCTGCATTATTGCATCTGTTAAATATGACTTGACAAAAAATTACTTTTTTACGATATTGAATTTTAAATCGTGTTTTTCTTATTCCACTTCCATATTTTGTCACTGTTATAATCCATACGATTGGTTCACCTTTGAAGTTGTTACTGTAGATCAGACTGTAGAAACGAAGGTCTCAGTCAGTGGCGTTGCATGTACAATCGATTATCAATATTTCTCCATTTAAAGCTGTCGTAAAGAAGCGATTATTGAGGTGTTTGTTGCGGACACCCTGTTAATCGATCCTTTTCTGTAGGTTTAAATGGCAAATCAATCGATACATCGCAAAGCTTGCCACGCCACTGGTCTATATGCAGCAGACGTGCTGCAGTGGTACTCATACGAGGGAGAGGAGGAAAGCATAGCGATAGAAAGTAATTACGGGTTTAATTCTCTTAGTGAACCCCCCCCCCCCCCTTGTAGTGATGCGAGAAAAATAGATAGACAAAAAACATTAAAGAAAAATAAACACAGAGCACTCATTAGAGGCTTTGGAGTTCCGAGCGGAGGTCCCTACAAGGAGGTGGATTTTCCACTTATGAAAGAAAGATTTGTGCTTCAAATGGGGTGAAACTTGTTTTTCCATCTCTTACGACTATCAACATCGACACAAATCAACATGACAACAAATCGAATACTATGTAACGAGTCCAGATAACCAGTCTCCGAAGTTTCCTCGCTTTTCCCTATCGACCGATTAACTTTGTCGTGCTCTAATGCTGATCGGTCGGTCGGGGGTCGGGGCTTCGACGGGGAGGGGGGAGGGGGGGTGTAATGGACGTTGGCGCTCGTTTGAACTCAATTGGAGTCGAAGCTGTCCACTCTGGTGCTCTAGCGTCTGCCCGGCGTCTGGCCACAGAAAATTGAGCCATTAAGGTGTATTTGAGTCACGGAGCCTGACTCACCCACTATCGCTGCTCTAGACTCCTCTGGGAAACTCATTGCTCTGATGCCAA
Organism: Bemisia tabaci; assembly: GCF_918797505.1. Taxonomy (NCBI): domain Eukaryota; kingdom Metazoa; phylum Arthropoda; class Insecta; order Hemiptera; family Aleyrodidae; genus Bemisia; species Bemisia tabaci. The sequence continues at coordinate 29,842,426 of NC_092798.1, read as the reverse complement.
AAAGTGAGCCTAGGACACATAATTTTCTATTTATTTTTTCTTCAAAACTTATATACGGGTTGAAATAATCGTATTTCATTCGTTATCATAACGGTTTTCTCGTAAAAATGGTCTCTATAATGGTCCAAACGCCAATGCTCTATCTTTCTATCCATGCGTTGAAGTCACTGCGGTACGCTCCGTTGATGCCTTCTTCCAGCATCACGAGACAAAATAATAGCGGATGTTAGCATCTCCATCTATTAATTTTCGATGATTGCTCTATTTTAAGTTTTTAAAATTGCCATTTTATACCTTTTGAAAAAATCTATATATTTAATATCCTAAGGCCTTTTTTGGCCTCCAACAGTTTGTGCTAATTCGATCTCGGAAACTCGACCTCGGATAAATAATCCTAAGCCTTTGGTCAACAGTGTGCATTCGATCTCGAAACTACTGGACCGATTTTCCTCGGATTTGTTTTAAATGAAAGCTCTTACGCTGTAGACGTGCCAACATCCCTTAGTTTTTCGATTTGCGCGACCGACGTTGCAAAATTTACCTCGATTTGATAACGACATATTTGCATTTTTGACGCTGGACAGTTTGTGCTAATTCGATCTCGGAAACTACTGGACCGATTTTCCTCGGATTTGTTTTAAATGAAAGCTCATAGGGTCTAGATGTGCCAAGACCCCTTAGTTTTTCGATTTGCGCGACCGAAGTTGCAAAATTTACCTCGATTTGATAACGACATATTTGCGTTTTTGACGCTGGACGAGTCATATGGTTGGGGGACCTCCCACCCTCTGATTTTCCGTTTCCCTCTTCACGTAAACCCATCCCTACCTGCTCACAACACGTGTCACCCTTCTACCCTAGCATGGGTCCTACGGCAGTTTCACTCATGTCGGGGGTCGGCTCATGTCTTCTTCTAAGAGAATTGGTGATTTATCTTCACCCTTTCGCACCGTTACATTTTCAAGAAGTGTTCTGATTTTCTTTTCCAGGAGTGTTATTTACTTTTCAAGGTTGTTTCTTTTTCTAAAAGTAGGTAATTTTTAGTTTCCTATTCTTTGTTTTTGAATTTATCATTTTGCCTCCAGGAAGTCCTCTAAGCACTGGTAGTAGCAAAATTTGGCTCGCAAAGCGAGCCAACAGTTACTCGCTCCGCGAGTAACTGGGGGTCCAGGGGGCTTGCCCCCGGCTAGCGGCGCAAGCGAGCGTAGCGAGCTGAAGCAGCTAGTCATATGATTAAAACACCAGTTCCATTTAGTGAGCAAGGAATGCCCCCGAGCTCAACAGAAGTAAGTACAAAAGATATTGTTAGTCAAAAGTAGTCATAAATGTACAACAGCTGCCGCACATGGTCTAATAAAACGGAAATTTACCTGGGGTCGAGGCATGAATTTTCCCATTCCGATCCGTGCGCCTCCAATATCTTGATAGGCAATAAGAGGAGCAGTAATATTTGCTAGCAGTATATTTCGGCCACATTCACTTATAGTTTATTCATTGTTGTAGCGGCTCCATAATGTTGCTTTCCGTTACTGCCTACCTGCTCTTTTACAAAATTCCCTTCTTCACCTGTTACCCAAGCAGCATACGAATTTGCGACCGTAAGGAGATTGCTGAATTCTGGTGCAACTACATTTTCGCACAGAGAAGGGTAAAACTTCGTTCATAGAACCCCATATTCAGGTCATATGCGTCTCTGATGTTTTCGGGTACTGCATCCAAAATCTAGCTGCCGAAGTTTCTGTCTTATATCTGAAGTGCCTCGTTACTTCCGTTAAAAATTCTTTGGAGGCAGTAATTAACCCTCTGCTCGCCGAAAGTACCGAAGTACTTCAAATGTGTCATCCAAACTTCGGCGGCTGAACCTCAGGATCTCGAATGCAGGATCCGCAAACTTCAGAGATCCAATTGACCTGAACTTCGAGTTCTACGAACGAAGTTTCAATTTTCTCCGTTCAAAAATGTGGTTTCACCAGCAAGATAAACGGTTGCGTTAATCAAAAATGTTTTGAATAAACCATGGCTGCTTGAATCAGCCAAGAATATCTTTGGAATTATAAATTTTTCCGTGCTTGGTGTTTGTCTACTACATTGTTTGGGGCAGCTGTTCTTCTCGAGGAGCGTGCAGCGTCACAAGTCGTCGCTCGATTTTCGCATGAGCCCCAGAAAGCGTGGATTTATACGTAAAACAGAGCTCACTTGGAAACTGAGATACGCCCTTCAGTCAGAGGGACGACGGAATCCCTGCAATTACAGATAAAGATGCAACTTGGTTGCAGCAAATACTCATCCCCGGACCCAGTGGCGTGGCGTGAAGGATCGATTATCGATATTTCTCCATTTGAAGCTGTAGTAAAAATCGATTATCAAGGTGTTCGTTGCGAACACCTCGATAATCGATCCTTTTCCATAAATTTAAATGGCAAATCTATCGATATATCGCAAAGCACGCCACGCCACTGCCCGGACCGGAACCAGACCGGTGATTGTGATAGTGAACGCTGTTTAATTAACAGAGTGACGTGAGCTGGTAAAGAGTCTGCAAAGTGACAATGATTGTGTCCATTCACCGAGTGATCCGATCCTAATTCCGGCGCGGCGGGGGGGGGGGGGGTTCGAGTTGGCGCATTGTGTGACTGGAACCAGAGTCGAAGGTCAGCTCACACTGTCACTGTGTCTCTGTCACCCCGACCCGGGATCCGGGTCAGGCGACATTCGCGACATGCGACATCCAATGCGCCGAACACCCACTCTCAGCAATAAATTAATGAGTCACAGGTGAGTCCCCCAGCGCCCAGCATCCAATCGCCGCCAGCCTACTTCTAGCGAATCTTCTCTCCCGCTCGATATTCCCGATCCGGCCAAGCGCTCCCCTCCGCCCTTCCACTCCTGTCCGCCCCCTCCTTCCCCCCCCCCCCCATTTGCCAACCACGGGCTGCAGGCTGATTATTGAAATTAATAGCTATAGGCAAAAAAGGCAAAGGGAAAATGGCGCGATATTTGGGTAGTTGTTTTGACTATAGACTAAGGGGATGGAATAACAATAAGGTCTCTCTTGTATCGCCACATGGTGGTTTGAAGGAAAGAAAGATTGGGAAATATTTTAAACACAAGGATGTGCAATATTTCATATTTTTCAGGGGCTAGAGTATGCAACCCGCACTCAAACACACAAAAATAAAAGAAAGTCGCAATTCTTACATTTTGCGACTGGTGTTTTTCAATATCTTTCATAAAAAATTTCGTGGTTTGATTTTTCATGAAAAGTACCTACCCTGGGTTGCCTTCCGTTAACTTGATGCTAACTAGTTAACGATAGATCGATTCAATTCAGCTTTGAATGCTTACATTTCCTCCAGGAACAACGGGTGTGGAAAAACTAACATTGAATGCCGATTACTCTCGAGTACACTGAAAGTTCATTTTGTGGTTGATTCGACTTGCACTTGCAGGAGCAGCAGATATTGTTAACTTACTGCAGCAACGATTTGCTCTTTCGCTGTGTTCTTCAGAGCCATGCATCAATCTAGTTCTTCGAAATGAAACACAATAGCCACCATACTGTTAACAGAATTCGAATCGTATTTGAGGTGCAACACTTGATGAAAATGTCAATGGAACTGCGTGAGCGTGGTGCGTGGATCGACAGATTATCATCTCCATCTCGTCATTTTGAAGAAGGTTTCAGAGGATACCAGGTCTGAAGCGCAATCGTCTCGGGTTTAAAAACATCGGGGCCAAACATCGAGATTATTAGGACGTTGGCCGCCGTGATCGTAAAGAATAAATAAACACGTGAAAAAGAACAAGAAAAAGGGAAATAGAATAGCTACGACATAAATTAATGGAATGCTCAAGAAGTCAAAACCTGTTATACGAGCGCAGCTCTCCGAATTCCGGCTTGTTTAAATTGTAGCCGTAGAAATTTCGGTTCGCGATGAACTAAATTATCGGTCGGAAACAAACGAAATCCGTGGTGTTTTTCTTCTTCCTCGCCGGTGGATGCGCTCAAATTGCTCCAGTTGCATCCTTTCTGCGCCCGCTGGTCATTTACCGAGCTATTCCAAAATGCGGGCCACTCTCCCCCCCCCTCCCTGCGCCGGCGCACATAAACACCGTCTTTGCATTAACATACGTCCAACTTTTGGTCCGCATCTAGTTTAATGGCAAAACTTGATTCTCGCCTCACCTGACGTGCCGTGAGAAAATGATCACTCTCCTCAACTAGATATATTTCTTTCTGATAAAACGATTTAAAGTGAATGTTAAACCTTGAGGCAATATTTTAAAGCTAAAAATAAAAAAAAAATATTGGAGAGTGTTTTTTTTTTTTTTTTTAAATAAATTTACTTAAAACTTTTAGCAAGACTCTATCCATCTTTTAACAGGCGAAGGAGTGCTTTCAAGTGGATCTTCAAAAATTTAATCCGTATTTCGCGAGGTTATGGACTTATTCTACGATAATTGATTTAAATGGAACACCGCGACACAACTTTTTTTTCCTTATCTCTTTTCATTTCCTTCCAAAGGATTCATTCATTTTGCGTGTGAGGTCAAATTTGACATTTTATCATTACATGACATTTAATTATTTATTATGACATATTATTGTACAAACATTTTATTGTTCAATCATAAGGAATGTATTTTTCAATTAAAATTCGCGTAAATCAAAATCATCTGGAGAACAGGGAAGTTATCATGACGAGGACGCAATGGATACCTATTAAATGCGGCAATGTTAATAGGGTTACACCTCACAACATGCATCTCACAATCAGTTTTTACTCGCCCTGGCAGCGAAGTTATGATAAGAATTAACCCTCTGACACTTATGCATTTTCTCCCTTTCTGACCAAAATCACAGTTTATTTACTACAGGGTTACGCTCGTGAAGATATACTTCATCCGCTTTTTTTTTCTCACACACAATTAAGCAGTCACAACAATCAAGACCATGAGATTCGTTTAAAGCATTCTTGAAAAAACATGACGAAATGAGCCGTATCCTCTGATTGAATACAGTCAGTGTGCATGATCAATCATTTGCAAAATATTTCCAACACTCTTCTATTTTGAATGACGGAACAGCTGTGAGATGATGTAAAAATCTGGTAAGCAATCTTGGGTGTTTTTATGAAATTTAACAAAGGTAGAAATATATCCAGCCTCTTATACTGAGAGTTTCATTGTGTTCGCCCCATTCTCCAGTTGCGTGGTATTTTTCTTCTTCCCCGACCCCTCTTATTTCCTCTGGCTGAAGGAGGCGATTGCTCTTTTTTGAGCTCCCTCCTTCTTTGTGAGCGTGAATTTCTGAAAGTTAGTCAGGATTACTGTCTGCCAAATGTCAGGAATTCATGATATTTTTCGTATAATTATGAAAAAATTCGCCATCATCATAATTTTAACTGTTAAGAAATGGGACAAATTCGTAGCTCGCGAGTGGTCAGCGATTGGAACCAATACCGATGTGATCCTGGTTTGATCCTGAGGCATGCGCCTTATTTTTAATGAGGTTGCACATTTTTAACCCAAAGTTTGATCAATGCAACCCGAAGATTTGATCATTGTAACCCAAAGGAAAACTAACGCAAAAATATCAACCGCATTAGTTGGGTTACTTTGACATCATTCTTAGTTTTCAATTTTTTAGCTTCGATGAGGATTTTATTCCACTAAAATACAATAAGGGAGACCCAATAACTGCAAAAAATAAATGGCAACTTCCATAGAGTCTTATTTCACCCACAATAAAACGAATGCCTCAATACGTTTTGTTACTTCATCAATAATTCAGCTTGTAACAACTTACTCGCCGAAAAAACTACAAATGCAAAATGGACATGGCATAACCCTAAAATCCATTATTTTCAGCTAGAAGTGATATATTACAAAAGAATCAAAGTAGACTCCGCCCACTTTTAACACTTAATTTATATTAACCACCCATTCGAACCAACAAATTCCAATATAAATGCAAGGATACTTTATTATTGAGTATAAATTTAGAGCTGTCAGAGTAGTGGGTATCGCTCGCAATTAATTGGATGAATTTAATTTAATTTGATTTTTAGAATCTAAGGCAATATTGAACAATCACCGTGCAAATTGCTCGATACAAGCGGGGAAAAAATGTAAACCCTTGGTCAATCCTCATGTTGCAAGAGCAGTTTGTGCTTACAGGTGCAATATAGGACCGCGAGGGAACCACTACACTAGAGGCTTCAGGCAGCTTGTTTCACAGGGCGAATGAATAAATTAACCGTGATGTAAATAAATTCTAGTCGTATTTGGAATTGATTTCTCGAGTGATAGTAGCGCGCCCCACAATTCCTTTGATGCCGAGACACCTGAAACAGGTTTGCCTTAACTATCAACATGAATGAATGGGACTCCCGGCTCCTTCAAAGGTGGGTTCTTTAAGCTGGTTGTTTGACAATACCGTGGTTAAAAGGACAAAACGGTAAATAAATGAGATAACATCTCTCAGATTGCGGAATTGCACCACAGTGAATCTTCAACAATGTTCCGGTGGGATATTCGGAGAGTAACACAAACCCACGAATTATATGTATACGTGTGTGCTTCATTGCGATTTTTTTTTCTTCGCTTTTCGGTCTTTCGTCCCACGTCAATTACTCCTGAAAAAGTGAATTCGTTGGTAAACAATGCATTAAATCAATGCATTGACCATTTCTTGGTGTGTGAATGAGACTATTTGAAAATGCATTTATTTAGTAGTGCTGAAAAACAGTTGGGGGAATAGAACAGAATGAATCACTTTTAATACAAGTTTTATATCCTTTCCTTCGATAGTAATCTTTTTCCGGCATCAGTATATAAATATCCTCTTTATAATTGTCATAATGAAGGGGGTTTGCTGTAATACACGTCTCGTTAATTTTAATCTTAGATTTTAGAGAAATCGGCGCTATACACCCTGTCTAGCGTTACATATTGCACCCCTGACCGCCCCCTCCTCCTTAAGGTAACATCCCCATAACGTAAGAGACGTCCACTCACTTTAAAGAGATTTCTGGTTAACACAACGAGAATCCTCGTTCGGGAATTAGAAAATGGTTCTCTGAGAGGGAACATTTTGTAACCTAAGCTCGAGTCAGTAGCGATTTTGCAAGTTGGCAACACTATTTTCCCTCCATTCAAACAAATATAAAACAATCGATTCTTGGCGAGGTGGCTTGCAAAACCTAAAATCAATTTTTTAATGGATTAAATGGATGTATTTTTGCTAAATGGAACTATGTGGGAAGGTAGGGTGTGCTATTTTAATTCGTGAGCCTGCCCACAACGCTCTGGTCACATTGCCCAAGGCTCACGGTTAGCGTCAGTCCCTTTGATTAATGTCAACGTTTCCATTCTCAAAGGAGCCTATCCACTATACATTGTTTCTAGCACTTGCAGAGCACCCCATTTTCACTTGCACATAGTTCTTTAGCATAAAGCATCCAAATGGGAAAACAGTGTTGCCAACTTGCAAATTCGCTACTGCTCGAATCCGTACGGGCACAGTGTCCCAACCGTATGAGACCACACACTTCGTCTTTAAATATTCAATGCGTTATGACATCAACCCTCTGAAGTAATGGCGATCGAATTCCTGTGAGCCCATTACATATATTTAAGCTCTTAGGGCTCAGCGGAGCGTGTTACTCCTTACGCATCTGGGCGATAAAAGCAGATACGCTCTTTTGAGGCCGAAAGGCAACATAGTGTGAGCATGAATCTCGGGCTGTGAATAAGAGGCGGAGCTGACATAGCGGCGGCGCGGTGGCCATGGTTTGTCCGCCGGGTGTCAATGGCTGTTGTTATCCCATTTTTTAGCCTCAATTTAGGGATGGCGCGAAATGGAGCAGAGGTGCGCGTACACCTTCCATTATTCCATCGCGGGGCGACCGCGCTCCACGGCCGCCGGCCAAGGCCACGAGCACGCTCGAGCGGTGGAAAAGTGAAACCGCTGACCGCTGACCGATGATCATCGTTGGCGAATTTGGTCCGCCGACCTCCGCGTCCAGATCCACGCCGAGAACTAGGTCGCAGAGAAAGTGCTCTTTTGTTTGTTGCTCGTCCATCGGGAGCCGAACATTGCTCGATGCTCGTGTGGGTGGTGTTATTGCTCCAGCATCTGCATCCCGGAGTAAACGTATCATTCTTCAGAGTGGGCGTTCAAAAGATGATCTTGCGCTGCGCTCCCCGCTCCCTCCTGAAATAAGGGCCTCTTCTTGGGAGGAGGAATTGGTCCGATGAGCATTTGCAGCGTTTAGGGGCCATGCAAGTATTACATAAAACAGGTCGACTTTTTGAACACCCCCCCCCCCCACCCGGTAAACCATCCGCACGGAGAAAAAAACCACGTGCGTGGGACCCGAAGTTTAGGTCATACGGATCTCTGAAGTTTTCGGATTGAGCATCTGAACACTTTAGGTCTAGCTGTCGAGGTTCGGATCACACATCTGGAACTTGAGTTCTTACATCTGAGTACTTCAGATGTGAGAACCGAAGTTTTTCGGATGTGAAAACCGAAGTACTTCAGATGTAAGAAATGAAGTTTCAGATGTGTGATTCAAACCTGAGCAGCTGGACCTAAAGTGTTCAGATGCTCAATCCGAAAATTCAGAGATCCATATGACCTAAACTTCGGGTCCCACGCACGAAGTTTTTTTCCTCCGTGCGAGAGACAATATTTCAACCCATTCTTGAATTAAAAGTCTGACTTGACCTTCTGTTCCTTCTTGAAACCACCTCCTTGTTCCAAACGGTATTTTTATTATTTCAAAGAGACGCCCTGTCACTTTAGAAAGATTTCCGGTTGACTTGACGAGAATTCTCGTTAGATAATTACGAAGTGGACAATTCTTCTCAGTTTGACGGACTTGTTTGATTCAAACTGTATTTCTTGAGTTACAATCATTGATCACATTTCAATTCAATCTCCTTTTAGTTTTCCATCACGAAGCGTTTTAATATGACAAGATAAGTTTAAGCCATAAACTAATATTATGATGGCTGAAGTAAAAAAAAAAAATGTGTATCTCCAATAATGTTTTAATTCTTTTCAATCAAAATATCCCCATAGCATTTTTTAACCAAAACAAAAGCGTAAATCTCTTCGGTTAAAAAGGCTGCTCAACAGTGCTAACACTGCATAATACTATCATCCGCTTTGTTGCGTAATTGAGCTTTGAACATCCATCACAATCCAGTCAGATTTCGGGGTCAAATCCTGGCAAGTCTCTACCGATGACTCAGTTTGCTGGAATGACAAAGAGGCTTTGTGAATTCGCCACCTCGTGTATTTAGAAGTGTTTAAGGGCAACTCACTCGATGTACTGATCTTGCACGCAAAAATAATTCTAAATAATCAAGGCGAGAACTTTGTCGTAAAGCACAAAAGCTGTACTACCGTTCTAAGGAAGAACGCCGTATGAATATTCGAGAGTTGCCAAATTTCTCCGGATAAAACATGTATTCAGTGGGAAAGTTATACATATTTTTCCTTGCAATTTTAGATATTTTAGATTAAATTGCCGGCAAAAGTGTCTGAAAAATTGAAGGAAAAAGATTAACAACTTTTCTGGTAAACTCGTGTTTTATCGAAGGAAATTTGGCAACGCCGAAAGGTTCATGCGGTTTTTTTCCTTAGCACGGCAGCGTAGTGGCGAAACACACCAGGAATGAGCTTAAAACAGGATTTATGAGAGGATTAAGCGCTTTTGATCGGGAAAGTGTTTGTTGATCCCTCGACAAAATTGGTTTGAAAAGCAAAGGTCTCTCATGGAAATGTCAGTGCGCCGTTGCAAGAGGAAAATTCCAGGAAAACCATGTTTAGGCAACCGTTTGAAATTTGAGGAGATCGATCGACGGTGATATTCGTAGCAGGAAAATCCGGGGGGTGTAATTAGGCATCTGAGACTGTTAATAGATTCAGAGTAGACAGAGAATAGAAGCCGCTTCTCCTTTTTCCTACGCTGATGCGATTATTATCAGGCGTGTGGCCGGGAGGGTCACGCTAGACGATGTGGTTTTTTTCGAAGATATTTTAATTGAAACGTTTTTGAACATCAAAGACTGGACACCGCTCGTCCACCTACCATCAAAGCTCCGACGGTTGTAAGGAAATTAGAGGATTTAATTAAACGGAATCTTCTGCTTGAGCGTATGGCGTTGTCTGATCTGGAATTGATTGCCTCTGAGCGACGTGTACTGCCGTGATAAGGAAAAACGTCGTATGAACCATCAGGCGTTGCCAAATTTCCTTTGATGAAACGCAAATTTCCTGATAAACTCATGAATATTTTCCTTCCAATTTTTCTGATAATTTTGTTCGCAATCGCACCTAAAGTCTCTGAAAATTTCAAGAAAAAATATTTATTTGCTACCTAAAAAATAAACATTTTATCGAAGGAAGTTTGGCAACTCTCGAATATTCATACGGCGTTCTTCCTTAGCACGACAGTATAAGAGTTTGCCTATTAGCAGACTTGAAGCGTTACGGGTGTGTTTTACTCATCTGGATGGGTCTTTAGGTGTACGAGTTAGTGAGCCGAAGTTTCATGCGTGAATAGAACTCTCCTCCTTCTGTTTTCATTCTCATTTGCACGGCAGATCATCAACCCCCTGGAAATCTTAGAAAAGCAACTCAACTAACAGGGAGCACGATTGAGGGGCTTGGAGGACAAGACGCATGAGAGCAGTTTCTGTTATTCGAGAAATACGTATTTGCAGTTTCGAAATTACATGAATCCTTGTGGCGGAAAAAAAAGTTCAAACTGACTTTTTGATACTTAAAAATTGGAATTTGGGAGCGATTTTTTCTCAGAATATTCTATAAGACTAGTTTTACTTGAAATAATTAATATCTCAATTTTTTCAAAAACTGCACTCACGCGCCTTGTTCTACAAGCCCTCAAATAAAAGGGCAATCTAAGACTTAGGAACTTCTTTTTTGAATAGTATGCCCTATTAGAGCATTTTGAGTTCAACAGCTTAACTGCATCATTTCAAAACACGTAGTGCAATTTCACCTTAATTTCGACCCATTTTCACTTTAATACTCACGGACTCCATTTCTGGTCGTATGGAATACCAAAATTTTTGGTCCATGCAACCAAGACCTTCGGTATCATAAATTGTTGCTTCGTGATAACATTGCTAAACATTGCTTCGGACAACTGAAATTGTTGATGAAGCAATTTTTCCGTAGAAGGGCTGAAAATTTCTCCTGTCCTTTTCAAGGAGTTAGCATTATCTCATAATTTCTCGTAAAATTCCCTGTCGCCACCCTTCCAATAAAACCAAATCAAGCATAATTTTTGACAGTCCTTCCTCCATACAGCCGAACCACCTGACCTTAATATCTCACATAAACGTCCCATGATACGAACTAAATATTTTCCTCGGAGAGGAAAAAGGTACACTGTCATGCTAAGGAAGAACGCCGTATGAACATTCGAGAGTTGCCGAATTTCCCTCGATATAACGTTTATTTTTGAGGCAAGTTATGAATATTTTTCCTTGAAATTTTCAGGAACTTTAGGTGGAACTGCTAACAAAATTATATGAAAAATTGGAAGAAAAATATCCAGATGTTTACCAGGAAACTCGTGTCTTATCAAAGGATATTTGGCAACGCCCGTGGGTGCATACGGCGTTTTTCCTCAGCACGGCAGTGCAGTCTCCTAGTCCTTTTGTAGAAAGAGATTGACAGGTCTGTTCATGGTTGACTCCTGAACCAGGAAGCGTGGCCGATAAAGGTCAGGGTGTAAGAGTCGGCTCGCGACATCGTGGGCCCTACGCTGCATTGCTAAGGAAGAACGCCGTAAGAGCCTTCAGACGTTGCCAAGTCTCCTTCGATAAAAACCGAATTTACTGGGAAAATTGTGAATGTTTTTTTCCCAAAATTTTCACACTATTTTGTACGAAATTTAATCTAAAATATCTGAAGATTTCAAGAGAAAATGTGCGTAAATGTCGTCAAAAATTTATGTTTTATCGAGGGAAATTGGGCAACTCTCGAATGTTCATACGGCGTTCTTCCTTAGCACGGCCCTACGGACTCCTGCACCTGTCGATCCGCGGCACCGCGGCAGTGAGCAACTAATTCACATGCTTTATGACCTGCCACTCATGGTTGAGACAACATCGTAAAACTCGCTTATGGTTTTTCGATGACTTTGATCCACCCGTTGAGCTTCCATGTTAATCAATCGTCCGTTTTAACGTCTCATTCTGCCTCCATCGAAACGATCCACACCGTCAACTGCCTCTGTATTGTTCCTTCATTCACAGTCGTTTCTCGAACAACTGCTTTCGTTATGAAGTTTACATTGAGATTGAGGTATATTCATATTTCCTACAACAGCTTAATTCCTTAGGAGACCCGTGTTAAAACAGTCATGATATTTCTTGAGCGGTAAGATTCAGTTTCAACTTCGAAAAAGTATTTAACTGTTGAAATCTCACAAAATCCGTTTCCTATAGATTATTTAATTTGTTACTACGCGCTTGAAACCAAATCCGAGCAGGGCCGGATTTACTTACCTACTTGCCGCCCATGGGCCGCCTGTATTTTGCCGCCCCCTTCTTATTCGTTTTGAAACATATATAAGAACCATCAAGTGAACGTGCCGGAGGGGGGGTCATAAGACGCGTTTACTCGTGTTGGACACATTTTTTGCGAGAGCCCTGTCAACACTACACTAGCAAAAGTACACGGAACTTGGCGCGAAAGTTACGTTCCGTAAACCTATCTCTGTGTGGACAATGCCTTCCATTTATATGAAATGAACGAAAAAATAATGACAAAAAAAACATAAAAATGTGGTTTAATAATTTTAACTTCCGCCGTCGCGCCGCGCTGACCGCTCTTTGGCGCAATGCGTGAAGTATTCCTACAGTTTTATATATGCGCTATGCGTCTCACGCCGACCGCTGCTGCACGCACTGTTTGACGCAATGCATGAAGTATTCATGCAGTCTTGAAGGCGCTATGCGTTTCACGCCGCCCGCTGCTGACCGCAGCGACCGCACTGTCTTTGACGCAATGCGTGAGGTATTCATGCAGTCTTGTAGGCGCTAATATGTATTACATGCCGACCGCCGCGCTGCGCCAGGCTGAGGGTTTCTCCGTTGCATTTCAAGTTCTCGTCATCATTGCTCTCTGCGCCGCGCCGTTTCAGACCAAATTCCGTGTTCGGTTTCTCTCTTAGTCTTAACTCGACTAATTTAAGGTGCTGTCTATTATTGTATCACAGAAAGACGAAAAAATTAGAAATGCACTCTCAGGAAATGAGAGATTTTGTCACCTTTTCTCGTTTGTAATTTTCTTCTCTGATTCCGAATTTTCTTTATAGCTATATACATTTAAAAAAAATTGCAAAATTTGCCGCCCCCTAAATTTACCGCCATGGGCCGCTGCCCATGTGGCCACCCCCTAAATCCGGCCCTGAATCCGAGCTCAACCTTCATTCGACATAAAACCGTAACATTGGAAAACTTGAATAAGTAGACGAGATATACAACAAAAATTATCGTGTGTACAACAAATTCACTGCCAGAGACCGTCTGACCATTTTATTCGGGATGATACCACTATTCGACCATGTGAGAGCTCGTGTTGCATAAACTGAAATTGAAGGCGAACTGATACGGCGTAAATGTAAGCTTTTCCCTTTCGGTAAAACGTTTTCTTTCTGCATGCGATTTCTGAGTAACCATGCACTATTGCTATTTTTCAGAGTCCTGGAATTGTATTTTCATCTCATAAAAATATGATGTGTCGGCATACCTTACCTCAGTGCTCAGTGTTCTTACTCGAAATCAGAATGTGCCGTATGTTCATTATATTTTCTTTCTTTGCGGACTGATTCCCTCTCCTTCCACTATGTGCTGGTAAATTTTATCCATCCCACTCAGAGATACTTTTCAGGGGAAACTAAAAAATCGATATTTCTAAAATGATCGTTGAAAACAAGACAAATTTTGTTCTAATTCGCTTTAAACTGCGTTTCATCTTGTTTTTCGATAGATCAACACTCACACAAGCGAGCACCGGTTTTAAACTTGGAATTTTCTGGTTCAAATCACTATATTTCACAATATTCGCTGGTTTTGGCACGTAAAAATGCATCAAAGGCTAACAACTATCGCTCACCGTGTAATAGTGCATTTAATCAGACATCTGTCGATTTAGCTCTAGAAAGGAATCATTGCCAACCCACTACATCTCGAGTTTTAAATTACCGAATTATACCGGCGAGCAGCTAGAGGCAGCGCTGCATGCGAGTTCGACTCGTGGATTCATCTTACGAGAGAAATTAAACGAAGTTGATTGATTGCCGTGTATCGGAACGCCATGTAAATTTGTTTGATGAGGCCGAAGAATGAGCGAAAATAAAGGATAAAAAAAATCCGCGCCGATGTAGCGGCTGACCGCTGGACCGGTTTCGCCGGAACATCGGATTGAGAAATGGCCGCGGCCGAGGAAACACGATATGATAAATGAATATTATGTATTTCATGTTTACAACTTGCTTGATGTTTCAATCAATGCTCCGTCCACGAGAGCAAAGGCACACGAGAGGTGAGGATAAAGGGGGAAAAGGCGGCGGGGTGGCAAAAGGAAGAAGGTTTATGTCTATATAAGTGCATCGACTTATTTCAGTTGTGCAACATGTGAACATTGTTGCCTACTCAACCGAGCATGTTTGGCGGGTGTCCTATCAATCTCTCAAAAACATAATGTAATTATTCTTCCCTGCAACGGAGTTTTGCTATTTAACCACTTGATCCTTTAGATGCCACTGAAAAAAAATATCGGTGTATTTACCAAGAAAATGGGTAAAATTACTGAGCATTCAGGGATCAAATCCCTGTTTTTTCAGGGTAAAATTACCATTTATTGAATTGATAATTAAACCGAGAAATCTTAGTAAAATTATTGAACTTTCTCGGTAATTCTACTGAGGCAGCCTGGCAAATCTACCGAGCCATGGTAATTATACCGGGCTGAACCGATTATTTTACCGCGTTCCTGTTAATTTTACTGGAACATCTGAGTAATTTTACCGGAAAGACCCAGTAACTCTACTGACGTCAAAAACATAATGTAATTATTCTTCCCTGCAACGGAGTTTTGCAATTTAACCACTTGGTCCTTCATAGGTCATCAAGACGATGGTGCCATTGGTTTTCTCTAAAATCACCTCCCAAGCTTGAAAAATGTAGTGGCCTCAATGGAAAAGCTAGCTTACACCATCAGATACTCGACTTCTATATTCATTGAAACTCTCTACATGGAGATAGAGGTGAATACATCGGCAGGACTTCCAAGATAGCAATTTTTAGCATAGCTTACATCCAAACAGCAATTTTTAGCCCACATAAATGGCTATATACTCTGCTACATGTGTAGGAAGTTCTATACCTGCATGGCAAATAGTCACTTAATTACGTTGAAAGATCCACCTCACCACCACAGTAAAAAAAAACCTCTCGTTGGATATGTATTTAACTGCTGGTTGAAATCGCTTATTCTTTCTATCTTCGAAAATTATTTATTGCAGAATACTCTTTATGATGCATTAGTGCTGATTCAATGAAACTGAGGAGAATAAGGGGTAACTTGAACAGATGCTAATGTAAAGGAAAGTCTATAATTTTAAACACTCCCCATTTCATGTCATATTTTGCCGTCAGCTGCGGAAGTAGGCAAAATACGCTTCTGCGTATCAAAGTAGTTACCAGTTACCTATTTTAGTGTTCGGAGGGATAAATAAGTTCATAGAATGCTTTTTAGCGTAGTTTACGAGAGCAAAGAAATCTGTACGGCTGTGGCTGAGTCCATCACTGGTTTTGATTTGCATTTCTGTTATATTTTCATTTTTTGAAGAAGGACCAACTGTGATAGACTTAAATTTTTCATTTTTTCCTCCCGTTTTTACCTTTCGAAATTCCAAACTACAGTGTTTACAGCTTTTCTGTTCAAGTTAACTTGACGTTCTCCTCCTCTCCCATCGTCAAGATTCCGTTCTCAAGTCGATTTTGGAAATTTTCAAAAGATTCACCACGTAAAAATTTTACGAGACAACTTGTTTTTCAGTACATTAATGCTTACCCTTCTAATGGCCTATAATAATCTCGTAGGGAGATTTCGCTCATAAGAATTACTTGCTCCTCCCCTTCCTATTCATCAAATGACAACGTCTACCCTCTCTAGAAACAAAACGGAGATCACCGTAGGGTTATCATTACAGTTAGGTGATTCTTGCGTAGCTGCGTCGGCCGATAGACCGGCCGGCTCGGAGCGTAATGCTGTCCGGTCGTTTAATTGCATAATCCGAGTCGGACACTTACTCGCTTCTCATTCATGTAGATTGGCGCGTCTTCTCGCAATGAGGCCAGCTTCGGCACCGCCGTTATGATTTACAGGCCTCGGCAGCTTATTCGCAGCCGAGGGCCCAGATCAACAGTCCTAAGCTATAACGTCGTATGAGCTTTCCGACTGTGCCAATTTTATGCTGGTGTAACATTCCTTTTCGAGAGAAATTATGTATATTTTCCCTTCGAAATTCTCAAGTACATGAAAGGCAGAACCGTTCTTTTAAATGTTAATTACTTTAAGAGGTCTCTATTATATTTTGCGTTTTAATTGAAGAGGTTTCCAGGAGATCCTAATGTAACATCATGAAAGGAACAGGTGGATTTCACGCATTCTGAAATATATTTCCTGCTGCAAAATCATTTTTTTATCATATTTCTCAGAGGCAAATCATTGTAATTGCTTGCAATGCTCTATTTCTCCGGTCATTTTTTTTTCAATTTTACTTCAAAGTAAACTTGCCCTTTGTAAGATTATATGTTAAGGATCTTCTTATACCTCATTGTAAAAATAATGTAGATTTTACCATATTCTGACACAGTGATCCGATTGTGGTATTAAACACCAGACTCTGTGGTAGCATTTACCGTACTATGGTAAGTATCGTCAGAGCTCTGGTGAATACTCCTATAATTCTGGTTATTTCCACTAAATAGTACCACTGTGTAAAAAATCAAGCACTCATAGTAGATGTTACCATACTATTTTTCAGTACTCCCTTAATCACAATGGAAACCATATTAAAGCTTCGCAAAGAATGGAACTGTTAAAGGAACGACTGTAAGTAGGTCTATGATGAAATTCCGAATAAAATTCTTTAAAAATTTCAGAAAGAGCCCTTGATAACAAAGCCTTTTTGAATAGAGCTTTGCGATAAGCCGTTTATAAACGTCTTTTGGATTTTTTTGCCAGTTTTTCGGGAAATTGGTAATATATCAGAGGCAATTTGGCAACATACGAATTTAGATAGGGCTTTTTTCCTCGACCAATCGGAGATGGGGTTGCAGTGGGGCCAGGGGCCGTCCACAAGCAATGCTCCGCGATAGATCAACAGGCGGCGGAAATGCCCGCGGCGCTCTTTCGACATGATACTCCAAAGGCGAGCCTACGCGTCGCACAGGCAGATCACCGATCCGATTTTATAAACGGCCGACATCATATTCGATTTGATTGGCAATTTACCACTCGCCGGTGCGTTTCGAGGAATATGTGACCTAAAAATCGCGGCTCCATGTTACAAGTGGACGGATTCATGCCAAAAGGAACTGTGTTGCACACAAACCCCTTATGCACATAGTTTCTTTTAGCAAAAATACATCCAAGTTAGCATAGTACCGGTGGATTCATGTGAACCCATGTAGGTAATTTGAGAGGCCGTATTGAAACTGCAATGAGGTACTTGAACATACGATTACGAAGGGGATTTATCATACAACCTTTTCTCATACTTCTATCAAATAATGATATCGGGACCTCCTCTAATTTTTATCTGGGCGATCCTTACTATTACAGAATAATTATCTTAAATATTTGATTATTTAGAGTTAGGAATACTCCTAAGTAGAGTCCAAGGGACGTTCAATTTTTAAAAATTTTACTGGAAAGTCCTTTAGGACATCAATTTCTAAAGATGTTGCTTTAGACTCCTCATCCAGGCACACCGATTTTAAACGGCAAATGCCGCCAGATGAAGTCACTTGACTGTGCATCTTCCCATTTTTAGATCTATTTCTAAACTGTTTCCCGTATGTATCCGGAAAAAATGATAAAAATTACCACAAAATCAGCTCTTTCAGCACTCTCCGATGAAGCGATAAAAATGTGCGCGCCAATTCTCCATTTAGAATCATCAATGTTTTTCTGTAATTTACTGCTCATTTCAGAAAAAAATTATGAAAAATATACCTTGATTTTAGCTAATTAAAGACTCTCAGCTAGACTAAGCAATACAATAATACACTCTCCGATAAAGCGGTGAAAATTTGCGTGCAAAGTCTCCATTTGGAATTAACAATGTTTTTCTGTAATTCACTGGAAAAAAAACACATTGGATCTAGAGTCCAGACTCTTAAAAACATCGACAAGAAAAAATACTCTTGATTCAATCGGATTTTTGGTTAAATCAAGAACCAAGCCTCTTAATTTGAGCGGATTTCCTTTTGATTTAAGCTTAAATCTGATTGAATCAAGAGTCCTTTTCCTTGTCAATGCTTTCAAGAGTCTAAACTCTAGATCCAATGTGTTTTTTCCAGTGTTTACTGTCCATTTCACAAAAAATAAGAAAAATATCCCTGGAATTTAGCTCATTAAAGACCCTCATACTCCGCAATACAATTTTCTCGTGCATATTCTTCCTTCGAAAAACCCAGTGGGCTCAGATCTGAGAAGGCTTCCCTTACTGTGCGACGTGCCCCCGCAGAGTGGGATCATTAGGCACATTTTGAAATGCACTCGATCTCCGTTCCCGCTCTGAGCCTCTCACACACTCCGAGGCAAGGCTCCTCTCTCTTCCAACTCTCAACCTACACAATTTGTCGATTGCAATTAGTCCAATTCTACTCTAATTGATTTCATTTCCGTTTTCCCCTCCGCAACCGCTTGATTAGCATACATCTCTCCGTCGTCTTTCTCACCTTCTCCGGCACTTGACCGTTCGGATACGTTGCTTTAATTAGCTGATTACGAGCGTTGGTCGGCAAGCGGCTAACGGGCCATCCCGGTGACCGAATCGGGGAACTGCCCAAGGATGACGCCTTTGCCGCGTTACGGAACAGGGCAGTTAGCACGTTCTGTAATGAGCTGCGAAGTGTATTACAGCACGTGTTAACCACGGTTTACGCCCAATTGCACTTATGGCTTTAATTCGTGATGTGTCTGGTATATCGTTAGGATACCTGAGATAATGATGTTTGATGAATTTCGTTTGATCTGATTTGTCCCAGGGTCGGATTTACCTACTTGCCGCCCATGGGCCACCTGTATAGCCCTGCATAGACGATCAAATTCCGAACCAATTCCGATTAAAGTAGACATACTGATGACTGGTGGTCACCAAACCATCAAATTTTGACGGGCCGCACTTTTTTGTTCAAAATAAGATCAGACTGGAGTACCATCATTCATCCTTTCCTGGCACAGGAAACATCTCTGCCAAGTTTTCATTTTAAAATGAAGCAAATTAATGAATTTCAGACTGATGACTCTTTGATGCTACTTTGATCGGAATTGGTTCGGGAATTTGATCGTCTATGCAGGCCTTATCTTGCCGCCCCCTTCTCATTCGTTTTGAAACATCAATAAAAACCATCAAGTGAACGTGCCAGCGGGGGAGGGGTGCATAAGACGCGTTTACTCGTGTTGGAAAATTTTTTTGGGAAAGCCCTGTCAACACTACTAGCAAAAGTTCACGGAACTTTGCGCGAAATTTAAGTTCCGTAAACCTATCTCTTTGTGGACAAGGCCTTCCATTCATAAGAAATGAACGAAAAAATCATGAAAGAATAAACATAACTGTGGTTTAATGATTTTAACGTCCGCCGCGCCGCACCGCGCAGACCGCACCGTGTTTGGCGCAATGCGTGAAGTATTCCGACGGTCCTTTAGGTACTATGATTTTCACGCCGACCGCTGCTGAACGCACTGGGTTTGACGCAATGCGTGAAGTATTCATGCATCCTTGCAGGCGCTATCCGTTTCACGCTGACCGCACTGTGTTTGATGCAATGCATGAAGTATTCGTGCAGTCTTGTAGGCGCTAATATGTGTTACATGCCGATCGATCGCCGCGCCGACGGCATCTCCTTTTCATCTCAAGTCCTCGTCATCATTTCTCTCCAAGTCGCGCCGTTCCATGCAGGCCAAATTCCGTGTTTGGTGTCTCTCTTAACTCGACTAATTAAAGGTGCTGTCACTTGTATCACTGAAAGACGACAAAATTATAAATTACTATTCTCTCAGGAAATGAAAGATTTTGTCACCTTTTTTCGTTTGTAATTTTTTTTTCTAAATCCGATTTTTTTTTAACCTACATTTAAAAAAAATGCAAAATTTGCCACCCCCTAGATTTGCCGCCATGGGCCGCGGCCCATGTGGCTACCCCCTTAATCCGGCCCTGATTTGTCCCACGCACTCCACTGGTTGCCTATTTAGCCGTGCTAAGGGAAAACGCCGTATGAACCATCAGGCGTTGCCAAATTCCCCTCTACAAATCACCAATTTTCAGGAAAATCCGTGGATATTTCTCCTCCGATTTTTCACAGGATGTCGTTCGCAGTTTGGTGTAAAAATTCTGAAAATTTCATGGAAAAATATTCATAACTTTCCTCATAAATAAACATTTTATCGACGGAAATTCGGCGACTCTCAAATGTTCATACTGCGTCCTTACTTAGCACGGCAATGTTGCACTGCCTCCTAAAATGAAACCGTTGCCATGAATATATTTACCAGGAAAATAATATTTTGAACAATTTTTGGTAAATGACCTTATCCCTCTGAACTCCATTTCAGATAGCGAAGCCTTTTCAATGCTGTCGTGATAAGGAAAAACACCGTATGAACGTTTAACAGTCGCCAAATTTCCTCTGATAAAATGCTTATTTTTGAGGAAAGTTATGAAAATTTTTCCTTGAAATTTTCAGAAACTCTAGATCAGATTTGGAACAAAATTATCTGAGAAATTAGAAGACAGATAGTCACAAATTTTCCTAAAAATTAGTGATTTATCAAAGAAGATTTGGCAACGGCTCAAGGCTCACAAACGCGTTTTTCCTTAGCACGGCAGAATAGATTACGGGTGAAACGCACGTTTGTATGACAGATCAGAATTGAGGAACTTTCCGGAAAAAGGGCACATAGCAAAAAATTGCGTTTGAGAAAAATGAATTTTAAGTTTCCATTCTTACTTCCTGGCCACTGATGGTAACTTACATCCCAGCTTGGACTCCCGATTGAGAACGTAAGTCACAATCAGTGGCCATAGAATAATGATGGAAGCTCCAAATGCATTTTTCTCCAACGTGATTGTTTTCTATGTGCCCTTTTTCCGGAACACTCCTCAATTTCGGTTAACCAAACTGAAGTTCGGTTCCCATGATAAAGACCTTCAGTCTCCGCGACTGAAACGTTTTCTGTCCATGACTCCGTGCACATAAAAAAAAAAAAAAAAAAAAAAAAAAAAAAAAAAAAAAATCCGGCCATAAGGTCAGTAAATGGACATCTCATTGAAATCTAAGTTCACTAATCCATTTTAATAGCCCAGCAGGAGGCAATCCAGGATTTCTCTCGGGCTGTGACGAGCCGAGCCTGCGAGCGAGTCAAAGTTCGATGGGTCGATGGGTCGAGTTGCGGCGGCCGCAAATTGGCCGCCTCGCTGCGCCGCGTCCTAGATCCAGGTCCAGGTTAGGTGTCAAATATTTCATGTCTCAAATGACACGCATTCCAGGAAGCTGTGCAGTGGTCAGCTCGGTAACCCCGCAGAAAAACAGCTGATTCCGATCTCCCGCCACCACCGCACCGCCGCCACGCCAATCCCGTAAACGAATTTATAATACTCCCGTGCTAAGGAAAAACACCGTATGAGCCTTCAGGCGTTGCCAAAGTTCACTCGATAAAACATGTATATTTGACAACATTCATGCATATTTTACCTAGAGTACCTGTATAGGGAGAGTAGCGACAGATCGATTCATGGAGGGCTTAGGGCCCAAAAGTGCAGCCACCCTTCTGAGCAACTTCTAACACACAAAATTTCACTGCCAGCCTACAGATTTCAATTCTAACCAAGATGGCTAAGAATGTACATAAATGAGCGTTCTTTTGCAAAAATAAGTAAATTTATGCAAAAAGTAAGCCAAATACATGCTTTCTAAACGACGGTTCGTAACAATTGTATTTATAAATCGCTCTGGACATTCGAAATTCATAGGTTGGCTGCCCTTTTGGGCCCTAACTTTATTCGCGGAGGCATCGGTGAAGGCCTGATGGACTTTCGGAGTTTCAGATCTGTCGCTACTCTCCCTATACAGGTACTCTAATTTTACCGTGAAATTTTCAGATATTTTGGATTGAGTTGCGAACATAATTATCTGAAATCTTTGGAAAATAATATCCGCAATTTTTTCACTAAATTCGGTTTTTATCGGAGGAGACTTGGCAACGCCTGGGGGTTCTTACGGCGTTTTGCCGTAGCCCGGCGGAATAGGCTCGCGACTTGCGTGCGTCGGATGAAAATTCAGCCGGCATTAATTAACCGGCGCGGGGCTCTATCCAGGGTGTTTTATGGGGTCAAAATATGGCGATGAGTCTTACGTTCCTTTCGCGGAGCTGTTAACCATCTTAACCTGTCACCTCCGCCTGCTTTCCTTTCCGCTATCCACTCTCCAATTTGCGCGCACCCGCGCGCCGCGATCCGGACCCCAAAGCACGTACTACGTCCTGCTCTGGAAAGCTCCACGGAGGAATGTCCGGACGTGAGCTTAAATTAAAGGATAAGTTAAGATAATCAGTCCTCACAACCTTCTCCGTTATTTTTTACCGGCATTGAGGTTCAACACAGGACACCACTGTAGAAATCATACTGAAAATCTAGCACATCCAGTTTTATTATATTTTAACTGCTTGACTTCCATTGATTTCTAAACTATTTCACGCAAGGAACAACTCTTTCTTTCATATTAGTTCTTTCGCAATTGCCTCCGTTTTAGTACTAAAATTTAATTAATTGGAAGTTGAAGACTCCTGATCATCTGAAATTACTAATTTTTTTGATCATCACGTAGGGAAGGTGATTTTTTATTATAGGAGCCATTAAAAATATACAAATATCAGGTAATGTAAATTATCGCTCAATTGATTCGAAGCACAAGCAGGGCCGGATCAAAATTGTCGCTTTAGCGGCGCAGGGCCGGATTAAGGGGGTGGCCACATGGGTCGCGGGCCATGGCGGCAAATTTAGAGGGCGGCAAATTTTGCATTTATTTAAAATATAGCTATAAGAAAAATCGGATTCAGAAAAAACAAGCAGGAAGCTCCAACGCATTGGCGTCGGAGAGCGGCTCTGGGGGCAGTAGTTGTAGTCAAGAATGAGGGCCTAGACACATTTTGTCATTGATGTACAATCCGACAACTGTCGATTCATGTTTTGTAACTTAGCAGATTTACGTAGCCGGTGTATAAATGTGTATTGGGCTTTGATATGGCGAATACATGGCATTATCACTTGTTGTATACTTTTAATTTTGAAAGCTCTTTGGAGGTCCGCTTCCTAAAAAATCTCTGGTTGATAAGTCGTTTAGCGAGGCTGCAAAAAATTTGCATTTTTATATCTGAAAGTGTAGGTATTGGTTTTTTGTATAATTGTTTTTTTGGATTGCTGGAAAAGTAACGCATACTTCTATAATTTAGGACTGAGTCAGGGAAATATAAGGTTCGTTAAATAGTAAATATTCCTAGTACCGTGTGACACTATTGTTAACGAAAAGTTTTTGCAACTTGTCAAAGAGGTTGTTGAATGATCTTCGAATAACTTTTGATGAGCTAGAGGTAATGGTTCTATCTGCAGCTCGTGGACTTCTGTACGATATTGTCCAGAATCATCTAAATTTTCAAAAAGTGTCCGCTTGTTCGATACCCAATTTGCTCATTCATGCATACAAGGAGAAGCGCATGAAAGCTTTAGCAGACATTTTGGAGATGAATCAAGAATTAGATGAAGAATTTATGACTTAAATCACGGCACCTTAATCACGGGATGACCTTAATTACGGCAACTATTTATTGTCCATGAGATGCAGATGGTTCCATTTCCCTAGCTCATCAAAAGGTATTCGAAGATCAATTTCATAAATAATCAGCCCATGAGTGGGTCCAGAATGAGGGAGAAGGAAAAGTTGAAATAATTTTACTGGAAGGAGGGATAAATGAGGTACTCACCGAATTTATTCGTACAGAACATTCAAAAATCCCGTGAAAAAACAGCTCACAAATAAAAGCAAATTGCCATAGAAACTTCTTCACGAAATCACACACACAACGAAGAACGAGGCGCTACAGACGAGTCCGTCCAGGACAAGTTAAAAAATTCCCATGAGCCGAGTGTCGTAGGTTAAGGGCCCGTTCGCCAAAACTAATCGGAACTGTATGAATGAATTGCTCCTTTTAAAAATCAAAACAATATCGAATTGCGATATATTACACAGTTAAGATAGGGCTATGTCCTGTCGTAAGCGGCGACATACAGTCGATATCATTTCAATAATCGCCCCAATGGCCACGATAGTTGTTTAGACGTTTACGGTTTCCCTGGTAACCTTTGTTTGCTATCAGCTGATATCAAGTAATATGACTAGGAAGCTCCAACCCAGTAGTTAAAGCTTCCTTAACCGCGAAAACTTTAAAATTCAAATTTTCAAATTTTGAACGTAAAGTACATTTTTTCCATCACGAGATAAAAGCACAAACAAGTTTTGAATTGTTGACTGTATCACCATGATTCCAAAAATACAATACACAACATAGCATTGACTAACAATAAAACAGTATGCAATAAAATAAAGTCATGACAAGGAACATAGCCGAAAATGGCGCCGATTCCCATCAACCAACGCGCGGTCTCTACAATGTAACATGCTGCATTGATACTCCCCAGCTGGGACCGTCCGGAATAGCAGCTCTAGTGCAAGCACCAGAGCCGCTAAAATTACAAACGAGAAAAGATGACAAAATCTCTCTTTCCTGAGAGTATATCTTTACTTTTATCGTCTTTCTATGATACAATAGACAGCACCTTTAATTAGTCGAGATAAGACTAAGAGAGAAACCGAACACGGAATCTGGCCTGGAACGGCGCGGCGCAGAGAGCAATGATGACGAGCACTTAATAAGATGAAAAGGAGAAACCCTCGGCGCGGCGCGGCGGTCGGCATGTAACACATATTAGCGCCTACAAGACTGCAAGAATACTTCACGCATTGCTCAAAGACGCAGTGGGAGTCAGCAGCGGGCGGCGTGAAACGCATAGCGCCTACAAGACTGCATGAATACTTCACGCATTGCGCTAAACAAAGTGCGGTCAGCGCGGCGCGGCGGCGGAGTTAAAATTATTAAACCACATTTATGTTTGTTCTTTCATAATCTTTTCGTTCATTTCATATGAGCCTTGTCCACACAGAGATAGGTTTACGGGACTTACCTTTCGCGCCAAGTTCCGTGAACTTTTGCTAGTAGTGTTGTCAGGGCTTTCGCAAAAAAATGTGTTCAACACGAGTAAACGCATCTTATGCACCTCTCCCCCTCCGGCACGTTCACTTGATGGTTTTTATTGATGTTTCAAAACGAATGAGAAGAGGGCGGCAAAATACAGACGGCCCATGGGCGGCAAGTGAGTAAATCCTCTCTTATCTCTCTTAAAATATATGTTTTAAATTTATGTGAAATTAAATAAACATTACAAACTTTATTCTAAATTTACTTTCCGGTAGTTCTGTCGCGTCAAAACTTGCCTCAATATCATCTCATTTCGTTGGAAAATGTGGTGATTGTCGAACCATTTGGCATCTGTACCCAGCATCCGAAAGGTTTCACTTTCAAAGAGGGAATGAGTGCGAGCTGTAGAGTGAGGTTGCACTGCAGCGTTTCCCAATCACGAAGAATTTGCATGGAGCAACTGAAGCGAGATCTGCCGATGGCGGATGGCGGCGACTCCAACCAGAGCGACAGTGACAGCACAGGCACAACCGCACAAGCACAACACAGACATATTTAGATACAAGCAGTCGATCTTGCGGGTTGGCTACCCAGCTCTTGGACCCTGGAACCGTAGTTGCTGGATGGCTCTATGATCCCACGAATTCGCCTTTTACTTTGGGCTACGTTTTGCACCGGATTGAGTGTAGAAGAAAAACGAATTACCTACTTGCAACATATGGACTGCGATTGGCAGAGAGGAATCATGTCCTTTTGGAGGCAGGGGGTTTGCTCGTTAGTTAACGGCCAACATAAAAATCATGCATTGATTCTTTTAGTGTTGACTATTTAATTGAAACTGTTGAGTAGACCGTTCGCTGCCGCAACAAAGTTTGTTCATCTCTGTTTAGCAGAGGCCTTTGTTCTAGATGAATCTCGGTTCGAAAACGACCCAAATCGTTGTTTTTTTTTTTTTTTTTAGAATGTTCATTTTTTTGCGTGGAAACACTAGTTTTCTGACAGTTCTTAGCGTCTCTTGAAAAACTTAATTTTTCCGGGATAGGTCGTTTTCGAACTGAGAGATCCAAATGTAAGAGAAATAAAGTAAACTTTAAAATCTTTAAAAATATCGCGGTCTGCGGTTTCACGAGGATGGCCTAATTTCGGGTTAAACAAGTACAAGACGTAAGTGATATTTTGTTTCATTTTATTATTTTTTATCAATAGATAGCGTGTTTGACAGCAACAATATCAATTTTTTTAAATGTGTAGAGTGCATGCATGCAAAAATTTTATATGTACGTATACTTTGCAAGATGAGGGTTCTGCACAGAAATTGATTACATGAAAAATAGATGGAAATATATAATTAAATTAAATAAATGGAATAAAAAACAGGAGAGTGAAGTTTCAGTTCAGTTTCAGCTGTCACTAATTTGCAAAAATATGCCATCAAATGTTGCCATTCGAGTTGGTGCCATTAAAACTTTCAAACTATGCCGCGAGAAAACTCAAACAAATAGACCTTGTTAAGCAGAAAGGAACCAAGTCACATCAACTATTGCCAAATTTAATTGGGCAATTTAATTTGTTACGTAATTTAATGTTTTATATTTTTAACGGTTGTGCGAATTTTTTCGCAAATTTCAGTAAATTTTCTGCATAGTACGAAGCAAATTCCCTCCAATTTTCAAAGGAGTCCGCTCAAACATTCTCTTGTAAAAAATTAAATCGCCCAGTTAAATTTGGGAATAGTCGACGTGGCTTGGTTCCTGTCTGCTAAACGCGGTCCAGATATGCAACTTCAATCGTCGCCAACATCTCAGACCGAAGCTTTCGCAGAAGTACACTCGACACTATTTTTCATGGCGCACTATTATAATGGCAAATTAGAAAACAGTTGCACGGGACACACGCCCAAGCCGCCAGCAAGCTTAATCCCTCATTAACCAAGGAAATCCATCTTGATCAAACTGCAAGTCAGCGGATCCGCATGGCTCGTGCCGCCTCTGAAACATGCAAATTATTCTTTTGTTCGTATGATAAAACTTTTTGTCACTCGCCCAGAGGATGAACTTGAACCGCGGCGGGCCAACCCTTCCTACCGCATTGTTCCGTCGCCGCGCCGCTCTCGCAATGGGGGTGATTGCTTCAATTCGTCCACCCCTTCCCCGAATTCCCATCGTAAATCCGCTGTCGTGGTCGTTGGTGACATGCGGGACTTTTTTACTCCTATCGGCAATCGCTCCAAATTAATGTTATTTGTCCCGCACATGAGGGACATAAGGACAAATGCAGCGTGCCGGTCTGTGAGAGAGCCTATGCTGTCGTGCCAAGGAAAAACGCCGTATGAACATTCGAGAGTTGCAAAATTTCCTCAGATAAATTGTTCATTTTGGAAGGATGTTATTCATATTTTTCCAAGAAATTTTCAGATACTTTAGACTGAAGTGCGAACAATATTGCCCTGAAAATTGGAAAAAAAATACTCGCAACTTTCCCTGTAAATTCGTACTTTACCATAGGAAATTTGGCAACGCCTGAAGGTTAGTTCGGCGTTTTTCTCCTGCTTGGCAGTATGAAGAGGCAACATGTGTCGTTTCTCGATGACCTCCAGTATCCATTAAATCACCAGCGCGGAAGGGTTCATCTGGTAAAGGGCTTGTTTCTCTTGGCTCGGTTATGGCTCAAGGCGGGAGACCCGGTCAATTTAAACCTGAGTACCTCGTTTTTTTACTCATCGAGCTTATGCTCAACTTCTATGTCCGAGTGGTCGGCCGGGGGAAAATCATTGCTAGAAGCCGCCTGCTTTGCATGATACATGCGGATAAAACTTGATTGAGCATATTGTTTTTCTTGCGAAACGTTTTCCGAGAATCGCGGCTAGCACACCTTCTCTCCGGCCGGAGAAAACTCCATTAACAAGCATCGAGATTGCGTTGATCACAAGAGGCGCTGCATGGGTTGTTCCTTGTGGCTACTTGTCACCCGTCTGTTTACTTTCCCGCTGTCCGTTCACCGCCGCTCTTTCTGTGACCATAAATTAGGGGACTTAGTTGCACTGTTACGCAAAACATTTTAAAAAGATTGTATTCATCAACATAGAACAATAACATCGTTTCTTGGGTAGTTTTTTTTCGCGCCAAGTGAATAATACTCACCGTGACATATCGGTAACATTCTCTTTTTTCTGTTTGATGGAGGTTGAATCAGTTCATTCGCGTTTAGATTACAGCAGGGGGACGCGGAGTTCCCCCAAATCAGGTGCGCCCCAGCAGGCTGATCATTGATATTGCGAGACAAAGCTATAGACAAAAAAAACAAAGGGAGTAAGGTGCAATCCTATTGGTTGAAACCGGTGGTTGTTATAGAATGAGGGAGAAAATGATGGAGTAATCAAGGTCTCTCATGGGTTGCCGTTATTTTGTCTATTACTTACCTCTCTTGTCCATTGCAACCACCCGCTTCCACCAATAAGATCGCTTTGTTTCCCTTTTGCCTTTTTTGTCCATCGCTTTGTGTAGCAATTTCAATAATCAGCCCGCAGAGAGGGTTTACATTCCCGTTCCTGGGATCCAGATACCAGTCGCGCTCCGGCTAAAATCCAGGTCTCACGTCTCTAGTTTAGACTATGGATCAGAAGCATTCTTGTTTGGTCGTGGTGGAACTTTTCCGGCCCTGATGAAAGCACTTAATTTCATTACACTAGCAATTTTCCCTGTTATTGCGGTTAATATCTTTTAAGTGTCTCTGTGGTAGTTGTGTTATGCATAATACCAGAGTAAAATTTGTTTGAATACAAATAACTACATTCAAACATGCTTTGAGCTCTGATTGAATCAAGAGTATTTTTTCTTGTCGATGTTTTTAAGAGTCTGAACTCTAGATCCAATGTGTTTTTTTTCCAGTGAAGTATCGAGGCTCTGAGCGCTCGGGATTACTGTTATGTTTGGGATATATCGATGAACCATAGAAACCGAAGATGTATTGCGTAAATCAGTCTTACGAGGAAGCGGCTAAGAATATAGTAAGCCTTTTATCTATGAGTCCAGTTTTCAAACTGGTTTAAAGAGAGGCAAGGGCCGCATGGAAATGAGGTATTGCGCCTTGCCTCATCAAGAAGTCGTTTAGAGTGCATTTTCAGCCGCACGGCACCGCGGAGAGGTGAAAAATGAAGAGCATTCTAATTTTATGGGACACGCGGATAAGGTAGCGAATTATGCCGGGATGTTTAGTTCCCGCTATAACGAGATGCAAGAACACTTACCAACACTTACCAGGTGTTGGCCGCGGTAAAGCGGCCTCGCGCTGGGTTTAATCTACCCCTGATTCATGGACGAAAAGAAGCGCCATGCCAGAACGTAAATGAAGCATAATAATTACTGGATGCGTACTTGTGCCCGGCAGCCGAGGCAGTTTAGAAAGCTTCGAGCACGGTTAGGAGATCTCGGATATTTATTGAAAATTCTGAGTTATCGGAACATCGGCCCTGCGCGGTCCTGTGGCGGGCGCGCCGTGCTAAGAAAAAACGCCGTATGAACATTCGAGGGTTGCCAAATTTCCTCTCAGAAAATAGTTATTTTCGAAGGAAAGTTATGAATCTTTTTTCTTGAAATTTTCAGGAACTTAAGGTGAAATTGTGAACAAAATTATCTGAAAAATCTGAGGAAAAATATTTAAAAATTTTCCCGAAAATTCATGATTTACCGAAGGAAATTTGACAACGCCTGAGGGTTCATACGGCGTTTATCCTTAGCGCGCGGCAGGGCAATGCCCTCGGTATTTCCTTCGGCCGGGGCCGCCAATCCGACTTTTCCCATTTTCTTCTCTTACTTGCGTGCAGTAATATCGCTATCGATCATGAACATAGATATCCTGGCTCCAAGTGTCAGGGGGGAGCTTAAACCCGTAATGGAAAGTAACTCCTTGCAAAAACAAACAATGGCACAGCTTGGCTTATATACGACGCCTTCGAGTTGTTCAGTCCCCCTTCCTATTTCATTTCTCAGCGTGTATCGTAGCCTTTTCAAGCGGGTATTGACTTCCAGCTACACGATTTTAAAGGGACACAGAATTTTTTTAAAGGAAAATACCTCGTTTTTAGTTAATATGAATGCATACGGATATTAATTTGGAATTGAAAATTTGCCAGGAGTTATTTTCAATATTGGATCAATGTATAACGGAAGAGTAGTAATTTTGCCGTATTGCCTGAAATGAAATTGTTTTGGCCTCAATGAGGACTCAGCATTATCTACCTAATCAGCTTTTACCACAAGCAAGTCGGAAAATTGAAGTTTTTGCAATAAGTTTTTGAGGAAATCAATTTTTATTGCACAGTTGAAAAAGGGAATGTATTCATGATGAATAAATTTCCCCCCGCAAATTCCATTTTTATCAGGGGAATCTTGGGCTTTTATAATCAAAATTTTACTGATTTCTATATAGATCTCGTGCAAAAATCAGAAAAATGTTGAAGAGAAATTGCACAGGCTCATTCTTGTAAAAGATCGAATTGCTCAAGTCAATTTTGCAACCTCGGATTGAAATTACGTTCCTTCGTGCAGCAAACGACGAGTTCTAATCTGCCATGTTAAGGAAGAACGCCGTATGTACATTCAGAAGTTGCCGAATTTCTCGTGAAAAACATGTATTTTCGACGACACCTATGCGTAATTTTTCTTGAAATTCTCAGATATTTTAGATTAAGTTGGGTAAAAAATTGTCAGAAAATTTCGGGGAGAAATATTCAAGATTTGCCCAGGAAATTCGGTTTTTATCGAAGAAAACTTGGCAACGTCTGAAGGCTCTTACGGTGTTCTTCCTTAGCGCGGCAGTAATGATGAAAAAAAACATGTTCACCAATATATCGTATTCGATACATCAAACAGGTGAGATTGTATCGATATCGATTGGTTCAAAACATAAACATAGCCTCAAAAGTCAATTTAGAAATCGGAGGGACCGGGTCTTTTGTAACAGATGTTTTATTCTTTTGAGTACCAAATGCCAATGCAAAGTGAAGTTGTTAAAAATTTTCTCATTTTCAGCTTTTCCAACTTAAATCCTATTAGTTTGGTTTGAGGTTATGTGCTATTGTTTTGAACCAAACGATACATCGAACCATTATCGAATACGGTCTATAATTCGGCGAGAAGTGAGAAGTGAGCGATACACGGAGGAAAACAATACTCGCACTTTTGCTTTGATGCAACTTGAATTCGGGCATCACACCACGCCCTTAATAATGCACCCGCGAACCAGTTTTCACCTCATTGATGGATTTGACTCCCGTTTAATTACCTATTTCTTTCGCTTGCTTTGCTCAGTGCTCACCCCTCGCCTCCGGTGTCCACCTTTCTCGTGCGTGGGAACGCGCGGTTTTCACGAGATAGCCCACGCATCTCCCGAGTCCATACAAGACCCGGCTCCGGCTCTTGCATTTATGCTAAAAGGAACTATGTGCATAGGGTTTGCATGGGACATAGTTCCTTTCAGCATAAACACGTCCTATTGAAAAATTGGCACGGTGCGAAATGAATGTAATGTAAGCAGTCCGGTCCACCTGTCCGACAAAAGATTCAGGGCCGCCCTCTCGAATCGAGCGGCTGGTCCTCTGGCGTAATATATCAGGCCGGGAGACTCCAGCACGGCGTCGCACAGTGAATCGGGTCAAGAAAAGAGTAGGGAATTATGAGAAAATTTTAAAAGTTTGGCTGATTCTTGAAATTAATAGACAAATGAAGACATTGGGAGTATGGAGCGATCCTATTGGTTGAACCATCGCATTTCGAACGATACAGAATTATACTGCCGCGCTAAAGAAAAACGCCGTATGAACATTCGAGAATTGCCAAACCTTCGAAAAAACGTTCATTTTTAAGGAATGTAATGAATTTTTTCCTTGAGTTTTTCAGGACTTTAAGGTGAAATTGAGAACAAAATTATCTGAAAAATTGGAAGGAAAGTATTTGTAAATTTACCAGGAAATTCGTGTTTTATCAAAAGAAATTTGGCAACGCCAGAAGGTTCATACGGCGTTTTTCCTTAGCGCGGCAGTACAGGTAATGCATCTATCTACTTGTACAGCATTTGACTATCATAATGAGTGAAAACCATGTGAAAAGTATGTCAATGCATTTTAACCACTCGAACACCGGGCCTTTACCAGGACTCAACCTCCTTCGGGCTGATTATTGAAAGACACAGAAGACATAGGGAATATGGAGCGATCCCATTGGTCGATACCAGTGGTTTCTATAGACTAAGGGGTTAAATAATAGACTAACTATAGGGCCCCTCGTGGATTGCCGTTATGTAGTCATTTACCCACCACCACTGTCCATTGCAGCCACCCGCCTCCACCGATAGGATCCTCCATATCTCTTCTGTTTTCTTTGTCCATAGGACAATGAAAATAAATGTCTATATTTTCTTAGATAATGCGGGACGTAAAAGTTGAAAAATGGTAGCCTCGGTGCACTCGTGAAATTCCATCAAAAATCGCCTCTTGGAATCAATAATGTGGCGAAAAAATATCAAAATAATTCGTAGCCTTAGTCGAAAATTCCATGTTTAATTTCTCTCAGTACCTCGTTGCACTGTGCGTAGCGCATCGCCCTCACTGAAACGGCCGCAAGCTCACAGTGCACCTGATCTGATCTTCATAAAACTACCTGCCGATAATTGGCAGGATTTGTTTTCTTCAGCCCCAGTTTTCCTTAGCGATTAAAATCGAGAGCGTTTTCCGATACACGGGAAAAAAAGAATGTTAGTAGTTACATTTCACGCTCGCTAGTGGACCACTAGACTGCCGTGCTAAGGAAAAACACCGCGTGAGCCTTTAGGTGTTGCTGAATTGTTCTTAATACAATGCTATTTTTTTTTATTTTTTTGAATATCTCAACCTGAAATCGTGACATACTTCAGATCAAATTACGACTAAATTGTTCTGAGGAATTGAAAGAAAAGTACTGCCGTGCTAAGGAAGAAGGCCGCATGAGCCTTCAGGCGTTGTCACATTTCTTTTAAAAAGCAGGAATCTTCGAGAAAAGTTGTAAACGTTTTTTCTTCAATATTCCAGACAATTTTGTTCGCAATTTCACCTATATTTCCTGAAAATTCCCACGAAAAACATCCATAGCTTTCTTCAAAAATAAACATATATCGTAGGAAATTTGGCAACTCTCGAATGCTCATACGGCATTCTTCCTTAGCACGGCAGAATAGTCATAAGTTTTCCTAAAAATTCGCATTTTACCAAAGGAAAATTGGCAACGCCCAAAGGTTAATGCGATTTTCCTTAGCACGGCAGTAGACATAGTAAGACTTATATTGTGTAATTGAATTTTTGAGATCCGAGCTAATGTGAAAAGCAAAGAAAAATTAGCGAATTACGACCGTATCCGTTGATACGGTGATGAGACTTAAACTTTCGTACTAAAACATTCATTGAGTTTTCGAAGAGCTATATTCCGTATAAAACGTAGAGTTTGAACTGAATTTATTATATTTTTTTGAACTGCGTGTGAGCTCTAACCATGAAAATGCGTTACTGCGGAAATTTTAAAACCACCTAGTGCGACACTTAACACAAAAAAAACAGGAAGACAAAAAAAAAAACAAAAAAACAAAAAGAAACAATAAAACAAAACAAAAAAAAACAAAAAAAACAAAAAACAAAAAAAAAGATAAAGACAAAAAGAAACAATAAAACAAAACAAAAAAAACAAACAAAAAACAACAAAAAACAAAAAAACCAAAATAAAACAAATAGAAACAAAAACACCAAAAAGCAAACATAGACAAAAAACAACAAAAAAACAAACAAAAAAATATCACAGTCGACCTATTACATGATGCACGAAGAAATTTCAAACGAAACAGCGATGAGATAAGATGTATCGGAGTTTTTCATAGAAGGCGATACGCGAACCGCAAGAGGCTCGTATTTATTACTGTTTGGTCTTGGAACGAACTTTTACCCAGAGTTACATCATAACATCATTACATCGCATTTACCTGTATTACAAGCCCTGCTCCTGCTCCTGCTCTATTCATAAGAGTGAGCACTTATGTTTCCAAGAATGCGCACCCCTCCTGCCTCCTCTTTGCGGTTGTCCCAATTCCCGACTGTAATTTAGTTTTGAATGTAGGTTAGTTTTTTCATCATAGACGCCACGATGTGGCGAGCCCCTTTGGACCATCGTCCGAGCGTTTATTACTTTCGGGCTCTAGCTACTTGATGTGTGTGACTCAAGAGTAATCTGACTTGAAACTCGTGTTGTAGAGGGATTGCTCAGTTAAAACAGCTCAAGGACAAGCTTTTAACGTGCTCTCACACTGACCATGGGTTGTGTGCGACTTAAAAAAAAGAGCGAAGGATTCAAACTGAAAATTCCGCGGTTTTCATTGATTTCTTCTCCATCACCGTTTTCATCATTATCATTGTCATTGTTTTCGTTATCATAATCATCATCATCGTCATCATCATCATCATCATCATCATCATCATCATCATCATCATCATCATCATCATCATCATCATCATCATCATCATCATCATCATCATCATCATCATCATCATCATCATCATCATCATCTCATCATCATCATCATCATCATCATCATCATCATCATCATCATCATCATCATCATCATCATCATCATCATCATCATCATCATCATCATCATCATCATCATCATCATCATCATCATCATCATCATCATCATCATCATCATCATCATCATCATCATCATCATCATCATCATCATCATCATCATCATCATCATCATCATCATCATCATCAATCATCATCATCATCATCATCATCATCATCATCATCATCATCATCATCATCATCATCATCATCATCATCATCATCTCATCATCATCATCATCATCATCATCATCATCATCATCATCATCATCATCATCATCATCATCATCATCATCATCATCATCATCATCATCATCATCATCATCATCATCATCATCATCATCATCATCATCATCATCATCATCTTCATCATCATCATCATCTTCATCATCTTCATCGTCATCTCATCATCCATCTTCATGGTCATCCTCAGTTTGCACTTTTCTTCCACCTTCCTCCTGATACTTGGCCCTAAGTACCTCTTACGCACTAATCGCAACGATTTCCATATCCCTATTTTTGGAAGCCTCACAGTGGTCTCTTTAATGCAAAAGCGAAATGATTAGCATGTGCTCGGACACTAACCAGCATACTCGACATGATGATTTAGGTCTCTTGCAAATCCAAGTTGAAACATTATTCACCTCTTTGTAAGATCTACCACTTTAAAATAAACATCGAGCATCGATGGCGCATCGGTAAAAGGCACTGCGATAATTACGATTTACATGCGCTTTTGGCGAGTTCGAGCGAGAAGACCTATAGAAACATCAGACAACGGAGAGGCAATTCGTCAATTAAGCTTAGACCGACCAGAAAAAAAACTGTGGAGAATCGAGGCGTATCACATGACAGAGAAAAAGAATCAACAAAATTGAGAGGAGGTTTGAGCAGTGCACACTTCACCTTTATTGCATTTTTATGCAGCAAGTTTATTCCAAACTATTTTCAATGTTAGGTATTTTTTTACAGCGTATGTACCTGATTTTGTTATACCTTCCGATAACAACCAATACTTCTTGAGCAATCTTCAGCAATCTGCGTCCCTACTATTTTTCGAATTTCTAATTTCATTTATTTGAACTTTGATCGAATAAAAATACTGGTCAAACTAAATTATAATTTACTTATTTATGTTTACTTTTTTACTTCGTGTACGCTTTTTCCTGGCTAGCCACGACGTCCTGCTGGAAAATTCCTGTGACATCAGGATCCTTAGTTCTTTCGATACAAGCAATCAAAAAATTGTGCGACAGGCCCATTTCTCGATGAAATCAAAGACCATCCAAAAAAGGGGAGCAAACTCTGAGGGAGTGGAACATCTTGTCAATTCAAGACTTTTAGGAGAGTGATTTCAATCGACTTCGATACCTCGACTTGGGCGTGAATTCCTCCTGAAAGACGGTGGCCGCATGCAGAGATGATCTCACAACGCTCCGAGAAGGCATAAGCAGAAGATCACGAGGCCGAAGATTACGCCCCGCACTGGACGCGAAGATTAAGTTTTCACCGGGAAAAGGGCGGCCGACGTGGCGAGCGCAATGCATCACCGACAATTGGAAATCCAGCGCTATACTGCCGTGCTAAGGAAAAACGCCGTATGAGCCCTCAGGCGTTGCCAAATTTCCTTCGATAAATCATGATTTTTCCCTGACATTTTCGTCATTTTCCCTGCTATTTCCAGGATTTCCCTGACGTTTAAAGGGAAATCGTGCTCATATGAGCTTTTTCCCTCCATATTGAGATTTTCAGCTTTATACTGATTTTTAATACACGTTAGTTACGTTACCACTTTTCTGTCTTTTTAAAATCCTCTGACATTTCCGAGTTTTACCGTATTTTCGGGAAAATTTGTAAATATTTTTCCTCCGATTTTTCAGATAATTTTGCTCACAATTTCACCTCAGGTTCCTGAAAATTTCAAGAAAAAAGATTCATAACTTTCTTCAAAAATAACTATTTTCTGAGAGAAAATTTGGCAACCCTCAATGTTCATACGGCGTTTTTCCTGAGCACGGCAGTATAGCGTGGAGCGCGGGCGGAGGATTCTTCCACCGCCAGTTTTTTCTTCTGGACACTCCATCATGCTTCCGAATTCCATCATGCTTCCCAATCCTCATCACGATCCTATAACTTCACATTAGGCCGGACACCCCACGTCTTTTCATTTTCGTTTGGAGCCGGCAGCTCGGAAAACCACCGGCGTCGTTTTGATGCAATATTCGGTAACCAACCTCCAAGAGAAGGCAATTGGATGGTTGCTTGCATTACAAACGCAATCGATAGATCTGATTATCTATCGATCTTTTTTTTACCCTATGATATAAAATCATATAAGTAACGCTTAACGCATAACGCCTGAGACGCGCAGCGCTTAGGGGGGTTGGACTGCGAAGGGGACATAGGGCGCGCGTAGCCCCCTAGTTTCAAGCATGTGAAATTCGGAAACCAGTGTGAGTGATCCACTGTTGTATTTTCTGCAAGGGGCTTCCTAACAGGCCAGTTTAGATGTGACAAAAACGAAATCTGTACCCTTTACCGAAAAATCATGTGTGTGTCGCACATGCTACCGTGCTAAGGAAGAACGCCGTATGAACATTCGAGAGCTGCCAAATTTACTTCGATAAAATGATTATTTTTGAGGTATGTTAGTAATATTGTTCATTTAAGTTTTCAGAATTTTTAGGTGAAATTTCGAACAATATTATCTGAAATTGCGAACAATATACTGGAAAATTGGGAGGAAAATAGTCATAGGCTTCCCAGGGCATTGGCGTTTTATGAAAGGAAATTTGGCAACGCCTGAAGGTTCATGCGGCTTTTTCCTCAGCATGGCAGCATGGGTCTCGTGGTCCTTCAAAGACAGACTTTAACATCAACACATATACAGTATTCTTTGTGTATGTTCTGATTTGCTTCGAATCACCAGTATCACTAATTGATGAAATTGATACATGAATGTTTGTCTGTCTTTTATCTATATTTGTAGTGAAGCTTCTCGTTTACATAATTTATTGGAAATCAGATAAGTTGGTTTTTTTTTCTTTTTGGAAGTGAGAACAGACCATGCGTAGGTAGACTACTTCCAGCCAACCTGCATGTCAGGTTGCGCAATTCAATTTTCGTGAGAAGAAAAAAAATGTGTTAGATTGAAAATGTAACAGATCAATTTGTAAACCTAGGTTTTTTGCTTATTTAAATGATGCTAGGTGTACGTAGATCACCACCATGAAAAAATTACTTCAAAACTTGATGTGGCGCAATTCAAGTGAAGCGGTCATTCGATGGAGCAGGTTGCAAGACCTCGTCGTGATATCACCATCACGATTTGTGTTTT
Source organism: Bemisia tabaci (assembly GCF_918797505.1). Taxonomy (NCBI): domain Eukaryota; kingdom Metazoa; phylum Arthropoda; class Insecta; order Hemiptera; family Aleyrodidae; genus Bemisia; species Bemisia tabaci. Next base: position 29,803,854 of record NC_092798.1, on the reverse strand, counting down.
TTTAAAACTAGTCATAAATCAATCTGTTTAAGTGACGATTGACCCGAAGGATGGAAAAGGAGCTCTCGTTATTGCTGGAATTGATTTTTTGATCATCGGATAGATCATGGTTCGTGGTTAAATCGGACCATTTTGTAATTTTTATATATTTTTTATTCGAATTCTTTGTTGTGTTTCATTCATTTATAGATTGACCAACGTGCCACATGCTTGAATCTAGGGGGCTGCGCGCGCCCCATGACCCCTTCGCAGTCCAACGCCCCAAAGCGCTACGCGTCTCAGGCGTTATGCATTAAGCGTTACTTGTATGATTTTATATCATAGGATAAAACTAAAAGATCGTTAGATAATCAGATCTATCGATTGCGTTTGTAATGCAAGCAACCATCCAATTGCATTCTCTTGGAGGCTGGTTACCTGAACTTTTCCCGAAGTTTTTTGAACCACGGGAACCCCCCAAAGAATCAATTAAAACGCTTTTAAACTTCGGAATTTTCAAAACAGTCACTTTCATGCGAGAACAGATACGGCTACTTTCGAGACAGTCCACAGTACATGCGAGAACAGCTCCTGGGGTACTTTTCGTGACGTCACGTAGATGACACACTGGTACTTACCAGCTAGGAGTCAGCATCAATACCAGGTTTTTTGCTTATTTAAATGATGCTAGGTGTACGTAGATCACCACCATGAAAAAATTACTTCAAAACTTGATGTGGCGCAATTCAAGTGAAGCGGTCATTCGATGGAGCAGGTTGCAAGACCTCGTCGTGATATCACCATCACGATTTGTGTTTTTTTAAACTAGCCATAAATCAATCTGTTTAAGTGACGATTGACCCGAAGGATGGAAAAGGAGCTCTCGTTATTGCTGGAATTGATTTTTTGATCATCGGATAGATCATGGTTCGTGGTCAAATCGGACCATTTTGTAATTTTTATATATTTTTTATTCGAATTCTTTGTTGTGTTTCATTCATTTACAGATTGACCAACGTGCCACATGCTTGAATCTAGGGGGCTACGCGCGCCCCATGTCCCCTTCGCAGTCCAACCCCCCCTAAGCGCTACGCGTCTCAGGCGTTATGCGCTAAGCGTTACTTGTATGATTTTATATCATAGGGTAAAACTAAAAGATCGTTAGAATAATCAGATCTATCGATTGCATTTGTAATGCAAGCAACCATGCAATTGCCTTCTCTTGGGGTTGGTTACCTGACTTTTTCCCGAAGTTTTTTGACCACCGGGAACCCCCAAAAAAATTAATTAAAAAACGTTTTTAACTTCGGATTTTCAAAACGGTCACTTTTACGCGAGAACAGATCCGGTACTTTCGCGACGTCACAGTACATGACAGACCTGGTCTTTTCATCGTTCAGAATGTATTTCTCCATAAGGAATTGGCAGCCGCTTGATGAAGAGACCAGGTTTGTCATGGACTGTGACGTCACGAGTGTACCGGGTCCGTTCCCGCGGAAAAATGACGGTTTTGAATGGGTCGGTTCCTAAAATAGCTTCTTTTTTAAGTTTGGGAATTGATTTCAAGATATTTTTAAGGCGCCATTGTTCGTTTTGTGGAATTTGGCATTTGAATCAGTTATTAATATAACGGGCAGGCCGAAAACCGGGATACGAAGATTAATGCACAAATTCCCGCACCGTGCAACAGGCCCATTCGTCATCGTGGAGCTATCAGCAATTTTCAATTATACCTTGCGACAGCACTCAGCAGCGCTTCTAGGGGCAAAAATTTTGATTCTGCTTCCAAAGGGGCTAGAAAAGTTGACTATCAGTCCTCAGCATAATTGGTTATAGTGTAAATGGCCCAAGGACGAAAATAGGTAAGAGTAGACTAAAAGAACGCACTGGAAAAAAAACACATTGGATCTAGAGTCCAGACTCTTGAAAACATTGACAAGAAAAAATACTCTTGATTCAATCGGATTTTTGCTTGAATCAAAACGAAATCCGCTTAAATCAAGAGGCTTGGTTCTTGATTTAAGCTAGATTCTGATTGAATCAAGAGTACTTTTTCTTGTCGATGATTTTTAAGAGTCTGGACTCTAGATCCAATGTGTTTTTTTTTTCCCGTGCGAGATCCTATTCTTCCTATATTTCCCTGTAAAAGTACTTCCATAAATTCAACCAGTCGAATGAGGTGAGCTGTAAGTTGGCAACGATGCCTAAATGCTTTTAATCCGTCCGCGGTCGAATTAGGTTCGATTATTTAGTAAGCGCGGGCCGACCAGGAGTAAAGGGGCGAATTATTTAATAATGTAATAATTGATTAATGGTGCGGGGGGGGGGGCGGCGAGGCGGAGGGGTCCGGGATGATACAGGGGGTCACTCGCTCCCATCTAGTCTCGATGCAGTCTGTCGCGACAATCCAGTCCCGGCTATGAGCTCGGAGACAGGACGGAGGGGGGGGGGGGAGTATCTTGATGTGCATCAAGGGAATGGAACCCTTTTGGCCCCTAAAAAGGATAGAGCAGCATCAATGCAATTTTACGTGGGCTCTTTGAAAGTTAGGCTTATTCTGTTCGTTTTTCCTGAAAATATAGTTTTTGTACATTCTTCTTGTTTCTTCTCTTTTTTTCAAAATTTTAGTAGGGCGGATGTGACGTAAATGCTATCTTGGAGCCTATCCAAGGAGTAGGGCTTGGTATATGAGAGCACTTTTTAATGTAAAACCAGACTTTTTGGTCACACTCCCCAAATTTGAAAATTCAACATTGCGTATGTGATCCAACGTTACTGCACGCATCACAAAAGCTTGTGTTGGCTCCACCCGCTTGTTTCATGAATTCTTTTAATCTTTCCATTTTTGTATACACAACTTCATCTCAAATAATATTCAAATATTTTTTCCTAGTACAATGTCCTCCAGTATTCAAACCTTCAGAAACTCTTCAATGTTGATTCGAAGAATTTGATGCGTCTGAAAGTTTAGGAGACTAAATACCATTGTTGTTGATTGTTACAGTTCTCACCTCTTGGGTATCTGAATCGGGCTTTCTAGACGCAGTCTTCAGATTCCAAGCGTATACTTTCCCTCATTTTTAAGTTCCAAAGCTGAGGCATCACACACTTCAGCGGCTGAGACATGCTGTATCCGTAGAAGATGTGCAGGTATTTTCCATCTATTAGAATCTAAGAGTGAACTCTTCGTTAGTTCCAAGTTCAGAAGAAACCGTATTAAGGCATCTCTCACTTGGGAAGCTGCGCCACGCTTAAGACGCGTAAACATTTTCGCGGACGCCTCTGCGTCGAGCCGACCAAGGCGAGCAATTTTATTCCCACCGCTCACTCTCCGGATCCTCTCGCCCGACACTGTCGAGCAGGGAAAAAGGCCGTATGAACATTCGAAAGTTGCCAAATTTCCTTCGATAAAATGTTTATTTTTGAGGAGAATTATGAATATTTTTCATTGAAATTTTCAGATATTTTAGATGATCACGGCATGTTGCGATTTGATCGGAGAAGAATGGCGATTTTATCGACCTCAATTTATTGCAATATCATCGAATAAAAAATTGCAATATGTTGCGATGTCATGGCATTAATTTACAACAAAATAGCGATCTTATCGACGGTAATATATCGCAATATCATCGAACAAAAAATCGTGAAAAAATCGAGATAAAATTTTGATTTTATCGAACGAAATTGTATAGGGATAATATTGCGATACGGTGAGGATAATCGCTCAGATATTGATGATCCTGGTGATTTGATTGTCAAAAATCGTAAAGAATCGCAACTTAGTTTCAAAACGATTTTTTTTGTTTTTTCGATCAAATTACGAACACAATTATCTGAGAAATTGGTAGACAAATATTGAAAAATTTTCCCGAAAATCAGTGATTTGCCGGGGAAATTTGGCAACGCCTGAAGGTTCATACGTCGTTTTTCCTCAGCACGGCAGAACAGGTGTCCAAGCGTTTCCCGCTCACGTCCTTTAAATGTCAGGGAAATCCTGGAAATAGCAGGGAAAATGACGGAAATGTCAGGGAAAAATCATGATATACCCAAGGAAATTTGGCAACGCCTGAAGGCTCATACGGCGTTTTTCCTCAGCCTGGCAGAACAGGTGTCCGAGCTTTTTTCCCGCTCACGTCCGGCGGAATTTATTTAGTACGTGTCGGAGTGCAGTTAAAAATGAAAGTCCGTTATACCTTGGCTCCCGCACAGCGAGATGCGGCCAAAGCTCAAGGTGGCGCAACGCGGGAACCGGGGGGGATGAGTCTCCCTCTCTTGCCAGGACCCCCTCGCCCCCTCGGGAGGGGCAACCTTGGACGTTTGTGCCGACCACGTCGTAGCACTCGACAAAACGGCCCGATTTCAATGCCTACTGGATCCCTGCGCAATTGAGCTGCGTGTTAACTGGAGCAATCGTGGAATATTCGTATTGTGATCATGTGATCGTTTTATTGTCGTTGCGTATACTGCCGTGCTACGGAAAAACGCCTTACGAACATTCTGGCGTTGCCAAATTTCCTTTGATAAAATACGAATTTCCTGATGAACTTATGAATATTTTCCTTCCGAATTTTCAGAAAATTTTGTTCGCAAATTCACCTTAAGTCCCTGAAAATTTCAAGCAAAAATATTCATAGCTTTCCTCAAAAATAAACATTTTACTAAAGGAAATTTGGCAACTCTCGAATGTTCATACGGCGTTCTTTCGTAGCACGGCAGTATACTGCCGTGCTACGGAAAAACGCCGTATGGACATTCAAGAGTTGCCAAATTTCTCCAGATAAAATGTTTATTTTTGAGGAGAGTTTTCAATATTTATCCATGAAATTTTATGATGATTTGGATTAAATTACGAAATAAATTTTATGAAAAATTAGAAGAAAAATATTCATAAGTTTACCAGGAAATTCGTGTCTTATCCGAGGAAATTTGGCAACGCCTGAAGGTTCATACGGCGTTCTTCCTTCGTACGGTAGTATATGCAGACGAAGCGCTTTCCGGAAAATTATGAGCGTGTTTACATAAGCGATGCAAAGAAGTTGGCACATGATTTTAGAGGTATGATCTGCGCTCAAGGCGATAATGAGCGATACGCCTAGATCATACACTGTATGAAAAATTGTTTGTTGATCATAATGACTTACCTATCTTGATGAGCAAGATTCATGGTGAAGTTTCAAGGTTCTTCGGGAGATTTATTTTATGAAACAGGGTAGGATTTGAATTTTTGACATGGTAAGACACGTTAAAAAATACATAGACTGGAATAAATGTCGTGTAGTTAGTTCATATCCATTCAAGTAATAAGCATTGTCTGCAATTTTATAGTAAGGAGAAAAATACGATGTGTTGGTCCTAAGCTTCAAATACACAGATCCGAGCAAGGAAATCATAGTTCCAAATGGACTACATTTTGCAATTAGGAACTATAAATTCCAGCCCGGTTCAAAAACAACGTATGTGCCCTTAGTTTCCCTATGCACATAAGTGTTTTTTCAGATGAGCCAGAACTTATAGGTCCAAATTGCAAAACGCAGTCCAAATAATTATGCAAAGCGATCTCTGAAGGTTGGTAACACTGTTTTCCCCTCCTTTAAATGTATGTAAAACAATCGATACTCGGTGAGGCGAGCTGTTTCGCGAAATGTCGATATTTTTGATGGATTCAAATGCAGAAAAAACTGTGTTGCCAATTTTTAAAATCGCCAATACAAATTAGGTATTAAACACAGGCACAATAGTTCGCGTAAATGATTAGATTGACAATCATGCAAGTTTAAGTGTCAGCCAACGGTTTGAAAAAACATTTATATTTAGAAATGTTCCAAAAAAATTAAATGAGCTCTTTTCATCCCATTTTAAACCACCCTCCTATTTGTTAATGAATATTCGATGTTTTCAGACTATAGTGGTGTACGATTATTCAAAAAAATTTGAATCTGGTAGGCTGAAAGTAGATACGAGGACTCGCGAAGATAAAGTCAATCGAATTAAAGTAAATAAAATGGAGATCACAGTAAATATTGGTGGCACATTTCGCAGACAAGTTCAATGTGCAATATGATAATATATGAGCAAAACATCGGCGCCACACAACTAGCTATCTATCCCCATAATGTGGGAAAGAATTAGGTCGGCTAATTGGAGGGAGTGTCAAGGTTTTCGGTTAAAATTGATAGGGGCCAGGATAAAGGTAACTCCACTTGTGGCGCACTTGAACCGCGGTTACCTGAATTATTTGAGGCTGAAACATGAGCCCCTGAGTTGCGACACTGATGGAGTAAGTTTGATAAAAATAAGGAGCAGGGCTGTCAGTGATGCTACGAACGTGGCACGGCTGTCACATCGAGCAAAAATACGAATAAGTATTCCTAGGTACCTTTCATTGGTAAAAGCTCCTCAGCGTAAAAAACATAAAAATTTCATACTAACCCAACAATTGAATAAGGATGATCCCAATTAAGCGAGCACCCCACACTGCGTGCTAAGGAAAAACACCGTATAAACATTCGAGAGTTGGCAAATTTCCCCGGATGAAACATGTATTTCAAGGAAAATTATTCTCATTTTTCTTGAAATTTTCAGTTATTTTAGATCAAATTGCGAACGACTTTTTTTTTAAAAAAATCTGAGGGAGAATATTCAATATTTTCTGAGGAAATTACATATTTAGGGAAAGAAATCTGGCAATGTCTAAAGGCTCATACTGCGTTTTTCCTCGGCACGTGAGCCGGTGAGCATAGTGGGCCACACCACTCTAAATTTTCAGATTCTAAAAGTGGTGCCATTAGTTTTCTCGTGAAATTTTCTTTTAGCAGCGCCCTTCAACTTTAAGATGTGATGAAATAAACATCAAATTTCGCGGTTTTTGTCAAAAATTTCAAGTCCGACCTTCAAGCCCTCGAGTCAATTAGAGAATTGACTCGATTCACTGTGCGGCGGTTAAAGATTATCGGGGATCATATCAAATATGAAATAATACATAATATCAGAGATATACATGGGCGTAATTATTATTTCAGATGTGCGTAGCAATGTTGATTTTGAGAAATTGCTTCCAAATTAATCTGGACTAATTTTGAAAGTTACTTGATTGTAAAGCAATGGACTTTACTCACTTTCAGAGCACGAAACGAACAAAAGAACCTATTGTGTTTTCAAACTATTGACCTATGAACCAAATAATTCGTTTGTGCCGTACACGCATTTCTCAAACGTAAAAAATCTCTCTTAAAATTGGTGAGGCTAATCCCTTTCGGCATTTATATGATCAGTGGCGAAGCGTGAATGATCGATTTATCGATATTTCCCCATTTGAAGCAGTGATAAAGAATCGATTGATAAGGTGTTCGTTGCGAACACCCTCTCTATCGATCCTCTCCCATAGATTTAAATGACATATCAATCGATATATCGCAAAGCACGCCATGCCACTGAAGATGATATAACTGTTTAAGCTCAAATTCCCGATGCTGGCTCAATTGATCCGTTCTTATGTGAATGTTGGATGTGAGGTTAATTCAAATACGAAATCAGGGACTTATACTTTTGATGGGAGGGGAGGGCGTAAAGGCGGTAGAGGTATGCATAACTAACGATTAGTTTACGTATTCTGATTTTTAATGCCACTATTTGTAGGTGTATAAATACTCCTAATACATTTTAAGCGCGGAATTTAAACGAATTCCACAGAGGAGTTGGTGCATATTAAACTTCAGTTGGTTCAACACTTTTAGGCCACAAAGCAAAGAAAGAAATAAAAATACAGCGAAGGTCTCTCCCCGTGCGACGACGATATGTCGCCCTTCGATCACATCCAGAGATGTTAAGACAGTATATATTTTCATCCATTTATTCGTAATCGACGGACCCATGATAAAAAATAAATATATTTGTTCTGAAAATTACTGGTTCATTTTAGCGGCTCTGGTGCTTGCACTAGAGCTGCTATTCCGGACGGTCCCAGCTGGGGAGTATCATTGGACCATGTTACATTGGAGAGACCGCGCGTTGGTTAATGGGAATCGGCGCCATTTTCGGCTATGTTCCTTGTCATGACTTTATTTTATTGCATATTGTTTTATTGTTAGCCAATGCTATGTTGTGTAGTGTATATTTGGAATCATGGTGATACAGTCAATAATTCAAAACTTGTCTGTGCTTTAATCTCGTGATGGAAAAAATGTACTTTACGTTCAAAATTTGAAAATTTGAATTTTAAAGTTTTCGCGGTTAAGGAAGCTCCAACCACTGGGTTGGAGCTTCCTAGTCATATTACTCGATATCAGCTGATAGCAAACAAAGGTTACCAAGGAAACCGTAAACGTCTAATGCCGTCTGCCCACGTAGCAAATGGGAGGCGAAAATGGAAGTCATCAGTGCATCGTTGAGTGTTGACGCCCGATCCCATTTTCAGACATGTTCACACGTTTTGCTTGCAAAGAAAAAAGGCGGCAAATCAATTTTTATTATTGGACCAATGAGTGTTCTCCAATTTGAGTTTGTAAACATCGTGGTTTCTAGGTTAGGTTTTTGGCTGTGTGATAAATGATATTATGCCGTCTTTGATTTTGTTAAAATGACTCGATATATGTTATTTGATAAACGATTGGAGTTTTGATAAAGTAAGTTGATTTGAATTAAAAATTGTGTCCTTAAAAAATGGATGATGAGGTGATTTGGTTAACATGGGCATTTGTGGTACTTGCGGCGTATTGGGAGTTTGTATGGAAACGACGTGGCAGTAGTCCACACTTTTTACAAGAAACTATTTTGTACAAAGTTCTGTACAAATTTTACACTATTTATACAGTAATATAATACAAAAAAATTATGTACTTTATCACAACTCACATAGCTTCAAAACAAGATAGAAAATGATGGATGCTCAGCCCCGACACATCGATGATCGCGAAATTTGCGCGGCCCGCGCAATTTTCACGTTCAACACTCACCGATGCACTGATGACTTCCATTTTCGCCTCCCATTTGCTACGTGGGCAGACGGCACACAACTACCGTGGCCATCGGGGCGATTATTGAAATGACATCGACTCTATGTCGCCGCTTACGACAAGACATATAGCCCTATCTTAACCGTGTAATATATCGCAATTCGATATTCAAAACCATTACCTACAATTTCAGATATAAAAATGCAAATTTTTTGCAGCCTCGCTAAACGACTTATCAACCATGCATTCCAAAGTTTCTTATCACAGGGCTGTGAAAATATACAATCTAATAAATACAAAATAACCAAATATCTAAAAAGACAAAATTTCAGTTACAGTCAGTTTCAGTCTTATTGTTGCACAAACTAATTATTTGACAAAAAAAGAAGATGATCACTCAATTGAAAGAAATTGGCGCCCAATCACAACGACAAGTTAAAAAAAATACTGTGGGAGAAATTTTTTAGGATGCGGACCTCCAAAGAGCCTTCAAAATTAAAAGTATACAACAAGTGATAGTGCCATGCATTCTGCATATCAAGGGCCAATACACATTTATACACCGGCTACGTAAATCTGCTAAGTTACAAAACATGAATCGACAGTTGTCGGATTGTACATCAGTGACAAAATGTGTCTAGGCCCTCATTCTTGACTACAACTACTGTCGCCAGAGCCGCTCTCCGACGCGAATGCGTTGGAGCTTCCTGCTTGTTTATATTTCATCTTCATCAATGAGATTTTTTAAGTTGATTTGTGGATTAAGCTGAATTTCACGTTTTAAAGTTGAGGATACCATGCACTACTGTAATCTTGCCCAAAATGTCATTCGCAGTATGATATTAAGTACAAAAGTAATCGTGATTAAAGGTGAGTCTTAAATTTTATTGCTGTAAAGGCAATTAAAACTATTGCCATTCATAAGTGTCATTTTAGGGTGTGATATACATCTTGGGGTAAATTGTGTGGTTCTATCATTTTACTGTGCCTGTTCCTAACAACTGAGAAAAGTAGTTCAGTAAAATAATAAATCTATCTTACACAGCAATAAAAACAAAGTAAAAGCTGCGAACCCAATTTTATAAATTCGTAATTTACGCGGGCGGATATTTTTCAGGTTGTGATTTTGTTAGTTTGAGCGATTAGAAATTACCCAAAAAATTAGATAACAAGATCTTAAAGAAAAATGCATGGTGCCAGAAATAGGGTAACAGGTAAGGCATGACAATAAGGACAACCGATGATTTCACAACTTGGTTTATCGATTCAACCGAAGCAGATGAGGCGATATATATGTAAATTGTGTGTGCTTCGATCAGGCAACTATTCGCGCTCCGCGGCACGTTTGTTGCCTATCAGCAATATTGAAGGCGAACTTCAGGTGGACAATATCTGTCAAGAAGTTCACGGAAGGCTCAGCAACCTTTATAGCGCAAGATTAATGTGTTCTTCAAATAGAGATATATATTCCTGTTCTGGAATATTCGTGTTCTACCTCCTACTTTAACAATAAATGTCGGTTACTTTTTCTTACACTGGAAAAAAAAAACACATTGGATCTAGAGTCCAGACTCTTGAAAACATTGACGAGGAAAAGGACTCTTGATTCAATCAGATTTAAGCTTAAATCAAAAGGAAATCCGCTCTAATTAAGAGGCTTGGTTCTTAATTTTAGCTTAAATCTGATTGAATCAAGAGTATTTTTTCTTGTCGATGTTTTTAAGAGTCTGGACTCTACACGGAGAAAAAAACTTCGTGCGTGGGACCCGAAGTTTAGGTCATATGGATCTCTAAAGTTTTCGGATTGAGCATCTGAGCACTTAAGGTCTAGCTGCCGAAGTTCAGGTCAGACATCTGAAACTTCAGGTCTTACATTCGAAGTACTTCGGTTTTCACATCCGAAAAACTTCGGTTCTCACATCTGAAGTACTTCAGATGTAAGAACTGAAGTTTCAGATGTCTGACCTGAACTTCGGCAGCTAGACCTTGAGTGTTCAGATGCTCAATCCGAAAACTTCAGAGATCCATATGACCTAAACTTCGGGTCCCACGCACGAAGTTTTTTTCTCCGTGTAGATCCAATATTGTGTGTTAGTGCGCGTAACAACGTACGTTTGAACGTTTCCCGAGGCTAATCTACCAAGGATCTGCGGCATCACGACCAAAGCACAAAGTCTCGGATCTTTCAGACTTAAAAAAATACGTTCATGTAATCCATTTTTCTCGTCAACCGAAAGTTCCGATGACCAGGAGCGGCAACAGAGAGGGGGGCGAATTGGCGAGTGTCCTCAATTTGGCGGTGTCGCATGCATCTGTCGAGCACGACTCGCAGCAGCGCTCGACTCGACCGGTGACCGGAGGAGATTGTCAAAGCGAGCGAAAGTCCGACGGATTCGCGTAGGAATAAAAGGAATCGAGCGTCGAGGACGACAACTGGGCGCAAAGGCTGGACAGACAGCGTGTCGCCAGTCGCGCAGTCGCGCAGTCGCCGCTCGCCGCTCGCCGCTCGCCACCAATTGAGATCCAGTCTCAATTCGTCGCTTGGCTGACATAAGGGCGTAACTGCACATTGAGATGAGCCCTGAAAAACACTGAATTGTATGAAGGACAGGGTTCATGTCAGAGTGTAGTTACGCCCTTATGTCAGGTAGACGACGAATTATTTGAGGCCGCTCGCCGTCCCGGTCGGATATCTCAATTACATCGTGAACGATTCGTATATCCTAATTTCTGCTTTTAAATTGCATTCAAGCTACTGACCTTCCCCTCCCCCCCCCCCTCCCGTTACGTGCAGCGTCCCGTTGTTGCCGCAAACTTTCAACGATCCCGCGGATCTTGCGCAACTGCCATTCTGCCGTGCTAAGGAAAAACGCCGTATGAACATTCAGGGGTTGCCATATTTTCTTCGATAAAATGCTAATTTCTGAGGAAATTTCTGAACATTTTCCCTTGAAATTTTCAGGACTTTTCGATGGAATGGCGAGCAAAATTATCTGAAAAATTGGAGGGAGAATGTTCATGAGTTTACCAGGAAATTCGTGTTTTTTCAAAGGAAATTTGGCAACGCCTGAAGGTTCATACGGCGTTCTTCCTTAGCACGGCAGCATTGCTTGCGGCGTGCAAAGAACCGAGTGCATCGACCAGGGATCATGTGGATTACATTTTGCAATGAGGAACCACTATGTGTGCCTCTTCCATAAAAGCACCTCTCTGTATAGGAAAACCTATGGCATGTATGTCGTTTGTAAAATGAGCCAGGAATAGTGGTTCCTTATTGCAAGTTGTGGTTCATACATGACCATATACGGGTAAAGAGACCTAAGTAAAAAAAAAACATAAAATTGAGTTTATGATACCAATGGGCTGATTTTTGAAATTTATAGATATATATAGACAAAGAAGACAAAAGGTATACGGAGGGATCCCATTGATGGAAGCGGGTGTTTGCAATGGGCAAAGAGGGTAATAGACCGACTAACAGCAACCATCATTTTCTCCCTTAGCCTGTACCTGAGCGAACCATTTAAACCAATAGGTAGGATTGCTCCATATTCCCTCAGGGCCAGATTTACCTACTTGCAGCCCATGGGCCGCCTGTATTTTTCCGCCCCTTCTCATTCGTTAAGTGAACCCCGGAATTCGTTCGGTGGGGGAGGGGTGTATTAGGCACATTTACTCGTGTTGGGCACATTTTTTGTGAAAGCCCTGTCAACACCAACAAAAGTTCACGGAATTTTACGCGAAAGTTAAGTGAACCCGTAAACCCATCTCTGTTTGGACAAGGCCTTCCATTATAAGAAACGAACTGTAAGAACAAACATAAATGTCGTTTAATAATTTTAACTCATCCGCCGCTGCGCCTTTGGAGCAATGCGTGAAGTATTCATGAAGTCTTGTAGGCGCTAGCGCTATGCGTTTCACGTCTATCGCTGCGAACCGCACTGTTTGGCGCAATGCGTGAAGTATTCGTGCAGTCTTGTAGGCGCTATGCGTCTCATGCCGACCGCCGCGCAGAGGGCTTCTCCTTTCCATCTCAGTCCTCGTCATCATTGCTCTCTTCGCTCAAGGTCATATTGCGAGTTTAGTTCCTCTCTTAACTAATTAAAGGTGTTGTCTCTTGTATCACCGAGAGACAACAAAATTAGAAATTACGATACTTATACTCATAGGAAATGAGAGATTTTGTCGCCTTTTCTCGTTTGTAATTCATTTTCTGAATCCGATTTTTTCTTCTTTTTTTTGATACCTACATTCAAAACAATTGCAAAATTTACCGCCCCCTACATTTTGCCGCCATGGGCCGTGGTCCATGTGGCCACCCCTTTAATACGGCCCTGTATTCCCTTCGTTCTCTTTGTCTATCGCTTTGCCAATCAATTGTCTTTCAACAATCAGCCCGCAGTGAATGCCTCTATTCCATAATTTGGTCTCTAGATAAGGAAAATTTGTCCAAAGTTTAGCAAAATACAGCGTGAAAAATAGGTGGCTGAGCTTGAAGGAGTGTTCCACAGAAGTTCCGACAAAAATTACGGAAAGATGTTAAACTTAATAGGAGTTCTGGTGGTTTGGTTTTCACGAAACTGTCAGCATGATTTCTATGGAGAATCCGAGTAAAATATTATTAAGAAACACATTTCTAGTAAGACCATTGACCCTAAGAACGTGCGTATTCCTGTAGCAAAGCCCGGTAAACGAGTACTTTCTGCAGTGTGAGAATTTTATACGGGCGGTGATAATCGTATTTCCCAGCTGACATACTGCCGTGCTAAGGCAGAACGACGTATGAACATTCGATAGTTGCCAAATTTCCTTTGATAAAATTTCCATTTTTGAGGAAAATTATGAATATTTTCCCTTGAAATTTTCAGACACATCAGATCAAAATACAAGCAATATTCTCTGAAAAATTGGAAGAAGAATATTCATAAGTTTACCAGGGAATTCGTGTTTTATTGAAGAAAATTTGGCAACGCCTGAAGGTTCATACGGCGGTTTTCCTTAGCACGGTAGCATAGCGCTTGAGCAAGTCAGATTTTCATCTCCAAATTAAAAAGCAAGTATTATTTCCGTTACATTCACTTAATAGTTAGGATAGTTTACATGGATGAAAATTAAGCATAATGATATTTACATCGATTATCACCAACTTAAGAGAAACTCTGCAAATACGTTTCGCTCCCGGATTGATCAGGAATGAGTTTTGCCACTCACTTCTTGGTTTGAGCAAAAGTCGAAGGGTGCTGTTCAAAAGCCTTCTTGAAAATGAATATCATTTTTGAAAAAAATCGCTTGGATTCTTAGATTTGTTTGAAAGTTTGAATATCAATGGCTGAAGTCGAAAAATGCGTATTTGAATTGCAATGCGTTTCAAAATCTCCGATTGTGTTTTTTTTTTTCGAGAGAAAACTAATCGCAATATCTCCTTGGAGTTTTCTAATGTTTGAATGAACGAAGAAAATTCACAGAAAATTTCAAGGGAAATTCGCCATCGATATATTTCGTGTATTTCTTTCAAAACTGCAACAGTATACTGTTGACAGCACTCACAGTAGAACGTACGCTTGTATGAAGCAAATGAATGTCTCAAAGCAAGAATTTCGCCTGATGATGCGTCCGACGCAACATGCAACACATCTCAACAACCGCATCGATAAAAAGAATCACTCGCGTGCATCTGAAAGTGTGACTTGCCTCTCCAATCCACTAATTGTACGCCCCCTGCCCCTGCCCCTTCTACCTTTTTCTATACCATTATCTCACACGAATAGAAAATAATTACTCATCCAAACCACCTCATTGAAAATCCGTAGGTATTCGCACGGTTAAATTACAAGCATTGCCTGAGTAGACTTCCAACTTGAGCATTGATGAAAAAAATTAATGAGTAGCTGATTGATGGAATATTAGATGTACTATCATTTGATATATTTAAGTTGTCACGCTACGCCATTCTGTTTCTACAATCCAAATAATATTTTAGGTCTGCTCTCCAAAAGTAAAAAAGAAGTACAATTAAGTAGGCTATGGGGGGGGGGAGGGTCCAGACCCCCTGGACCTCTCCTTATCTACGCCACTGGCCCTGAAGGATTGTGATGGGGATAAGGGTGGGGGTGGGACTGGGCATGCAACCATGCAGTGAAAAAAAAAACTCGGTGTATTTACTAAGAAAAGGGTAAAAATACCAAGAATTCAGGGTGCTATTTGATCCCAGTTTTTTCTCGGTAAAATTACCATTTATGGAATTGGTAATTTTACCGAGAGATCTCAGTAAAATTATTGACTTTCTCGATAATTTTACTGGACCCCGGTAAAAACGCCAATATTTTTTATCGACTGTGGTAGAATTACCGAGATAAAATGGCAAAGTTACCGGGAATCGATTACCAATAAAAGTGGTATTCTTACCTGAAAAAAACAGTAAAAATACCAGTTTTTAGGTAAGCTTACCAGTCTGTCTTGGTAAAATTACCAATAATTGGTAAAAAAAAGTGAGATGGTAAAGGCACCAACGGGTCTTGGTAAAAACGCCGAGAATTTTTTTTTCAGTGTGGTGGTGGGGGTGGGACTGGGCATGCAACCATGCATTGGATTTGCCAGTGGTTGAGACAGGGTACATTTAAATTAGAGAGCTTTCAGGGTACTTTTTTTTTATATTCCAAGTAGTTTTGCGCTTTGAACCTTGGATTTACTTTTAGAAAGGAAACAGAAAACAAACCATTAAAATAAAAGGCAGATGAGGCGTCCCCCGAATCGCGGTGGTCGTTGTCGCGGCCACGGCCCGCTTCGCAGCTTCGCCGACACGATGACGACGGCCAATTACACACGAGCATCAGGTCAGGAGTAGGGCCATTTCCGGAATGGATCAAGAAAATGGGCCAGAAATGGGTCAAGAAACTTCAAACTCCGTCGCGACAGTCATTATTGTCACTCCTCGGTCCTCGCTCATCTGCGTCGCTCTGGCATCAATCCACTTACCTATCGGTCCTGGCCAGGGTTGACAACTTGCGGGGGATTTCTAGGGCGGTTCCTCTTCTCGGCCGTCCTAAAGAAGAACGCCGTATGAGCTTTAAGACGTTGCCATATTTCTTTCGACAAAAATCGAATTTACGCGAGAAATTGTGAATATTTTCTCTGAATTATTCGGGCAGTTTTGTTCGCAATTTAATCGAAAATATCTGAAAATTTCAAGGAAAAATGGCTCAGATTGAATTTCATTTTACGTCAAATGGACGACAATTTGGAATGAGAGGTCACTAGAGTACCTTTATAGCGAGAGTATGGACAGATCGCTTGATGGAGGGCTTAGGGCCCAAAAGTGCAGCCACCCTTCTGAGCAACTTCTAACACACAAAATTTCACTGCCAGCCTACAGAGTTCAATTCTAACCAAGATGGCCAAGAATGTACATAAATGAGCGTTCTTTTGCAAAAATAAGTAAATTTATGCTAAAAGTAAGCCAAATACATGCTCTATAAACGGCGGTTCGAAACAATTGTATTTAAAAATCGCTCTGGACATTCGAAATTCATAGGTTGGCTGCATTTCTGGGCCCTAACTTCATTCACGGAGGCATCGGTGAAGGCCTGATGGACTTTCGGAGTTTCAAATCTGTCCATACTCTCGCTATACAGGTACTCTAGAGGTCACTAGCCCTAGTTCATTCACAAAGGCAATCGCCTGCATGAGGAAATTATCTCCACTTATGTTGTTGCTATAAAGAGATCTTTCAGAGGTTACTAATTGCAAAAATGTGGTCCTTACGGAGCGTAAATTCAGAGTAGAACTCGCGCGTTGCCAGTTAATAAGTATAGCTGCTTGAGCCAAAGTTTGTATCGAACGGTAGCAAACTGCAAGTAGTGGCGAGTAATAATTAGTCGTTATAAGTAACTTTCTTTTTGAGCATTTCTCATTTGAAAGCATGCTGAATCAGAGGTTGGGTGCGTGATACTCAACGGAAATTCCCGAGTAAAAGAAACTTTAGTATTGAGACGTTCAACTCCGATAGAATGCTCTTGCCCTTAGAACCAACCCAGAGATTTTCAACAACGAGGATGCATAGGTATGCTACGAAACATCGTGCATGCAGTATCGGTCATTCATGAAGCAAAATATGCCAACCGCAAACAAACAAACAAACAAACAAACAAACAAGGAAAATCGATGGCACCTTTTTTTGCACAGTTCCGTCAGTCCTTATGACTGTGCGTGGTTTGTTAGGCAGAAAATTACGCCATAATTCTAATTTACTGATCTATACATAAAATCAATTTATTCTTCTGCTGTTAAAAATTTAGGGGTGCGTTTTTTTAAAAGAAAAAGAAAAGAAAGAAGAAACTTTGACATAAAACTCATATTTTTCCACCTAATTCTATCTCAAAGTAGATTTCTCCTAGCTCTCATACAGAACTGGACAAAACAAAACCCGACTGGCCGTTGGATCTTTCCAACAATAATATTTCCATAATTTGAAATTGAACTCATAATTGATCTCAAATAGAAAGTTAATACCAGATCGGAGGATAGGGCACACCGCTCGGGAACCTCCCCACATCTGAAACTCCAGTTATCTCGAAAGGACGGATACCGCGCTCAAAAGCAGGTGTTAAAATTCCGACCGCCGCGCCACGGCTCATCTAACCTTTCCACGACCCCCTTTCTGATTAGATTTACCTAGTTCCTCGGTTTATTTGCTTTTTCGAGCAAGATACCACTGCTCGCGATGTTTTAGCAATGAGTCGCCGCTTTAGCATTCAGGGTTAGTGGGGCACAGGGCATAGCCCGCGCCGCGGTATTTTCCCATTTCACTGTCATCGAGCCATTTAACTGCTCATTAGAATGAGCACCACTCCGTGATTCGCTCTCGCGGCTCGCCATCTGGTGTCTCCGAATTGAAACGTTTAGCCGGCGACGGTCCTCCTGACAGTCGTTGCTTCGGTTGCCAGAGTCCTGATTAGCTGTAGCGAAACAGTGCCATTCTACTGCCGAGCTAAGGAAAAACGCCGTATGAACCTTCAGGCGTTGCCAAATTTCCTTCGATTAAATACAAATTTATGAGAAAACTCACGATTATTTTTCTTCCAATTTTTCAGATTATTTTGTTCGCAATTTTACCTAAAGTTCCTTTAGATTTCAAGGAAAAACATTCATAAATCTCCTTAACAATACACATTTCCTCGGAGGAAATTTGGCGACTCTCGAATGTTCACACGACATTTTTCCTTGGCACGGCAGTCTACCGCACCGAGAAAAACCGCCTATTCGCATGAGTTTTCCCCGGGAGTTGCGTTGCTCTGCTTCAGATTGGGAGTCCCGCGTTCCATCTGCCATCAGCCGCAGTTCAGCAATCATCACCGCTCGAGTGGCGGAAAATTGATTACGATTATTAGCAGATTTCTCCGTCGTCGGGCTCCTCCGTTTTATCACTCCATTCATCTCTTTGTTTACAAATATGAGCGACGCCGTCTGAGCTTTGCATCGATCAAAATGAAAATCCGCGGATGAATCGGACGTGTTTCTGCCGAACGGAACTATATGTATCAATACATGAGCCCTGAGACCCACAAGAATATATGCACAACAGGGCTCACGTCGTAATGCATGTAGTTACGTTTGGCAGAAATACGTCCATATTGTGTCCCGTTGATTCTGATCTTGCGGTCGCAGGGATCTTCGAGCATGCTTGAAGTTTAGTGGAAGTCGCGGTGAAAGTAAAAGAAATTTCATGGTCGATCGATCGATATAAAATTTGGGACTCTGAGGAGGGTACCGGGAAAACGCGGGATTCCCACAGAATATGTTGAACATGATTTTGAAATGAACCCCATTCCGTTCGCAAATGTATGCAACGTCCTCGTTTAGGTAAACGTAACGTTACTAAACGTAATTATTCGTTTATATGACACTTGATTTCTAAGATTAAAATAAAACATAAAACTTGTCTGCAGGGCGATACACCAAATCGTCTTATGTAACTCCGCTCCCACAGAGCAGGATTAACTCTTTTGCGGAGTTAACACTGCTCTTATAGAGCTTTTTATAAAGCTCTCACAGAGATTTTACTCTCCATTCATAATTTTGCAGTTTTTTTAGGGGTGGAAATAGGGGCAAAGAAGGAGCCGGACTTCTCGTTGAGATTGCTGAACGTGTATGGCTTTCTTCGGGTTCAGCCTTTATCGTGAGTCTAAAAAATTAAACTATGGTCGGATGCCATAAAAATAACAATTTTGAGGAGAAAGCATAATACCGGAAAAAAATATGAACGCTCTTCAAATCGAAGTAACCTCTAGATAACCGTAAGAAATCTTCGACGTCATAAATCAATATACCTCGCCTGTATCTAAACTACAATTTCCTTATTTCGGGGCGGAAGAAATATGAGAGCGGGGGTGCATTTCCGTTGTTAAACCTGAAATATAGGCTCCAGCGGAGAAATAACAATTAACAGATCATTAGAATGTTCAGTGACTCGAATTCGGAAGCCACCAATCACACACCTTAAAACACCTCGTCAAAGCCGCCTCACCTGCTCAATGTGCTGTAGCGCCTCGATGATCGAAGACAAGTTGCCAGCTCAAATAGAATGTGGATTGAAGATATGTCAGAAGTTTTTAGGAAAGGTGATCATTCATTGTCTAATTGAGGATTTTTTATTAAAATTGGCAATGGGGCGGAAGAGAGGCAAAAGGCACGTAGCTCCTTTAGAACGTATCAGGTGGAACAGAGGATTTTAATTAGCCTCTTTTGATTTTCACTTCCTTCGATAGTATCTGCTTCCGTGCCAGGCGAAGGAAGAGGGGGGGGGGGTGAGGGAAAAACCGCCCTATTTTTTATCGCTGCCATCTTCAAGGAGCAGGATACGGATTCATCCGTGGTTTGAGTTATCGCAATTATCCTCAACGACAAAACGAAGAATGAAATTCATACCTTGCACTGTAAAGGTGATTACTTTAAAAGTGATTTCAGCATAAACGGGCTGGAAAAATAGCAAAATGCAATGACAGAAATGTATTAAAGAGAAAACGGTTTTCATCCTGAAAGCTACGGGCAATTTTTTTAAAATTAAAATTTGATCCAAAGCTTAAACAAAGAAAAATGTACTGGAAAGAAAGTCTCTCGGATCTAGACTCTTATAAAAGTCGACACAAAAATTACTCTTGATTCAATCGGATTTTTGCTTAAATCTACAACACTGGAAAAAACACATTGGATCTAGAGTCCAGACTCTTAAAAACATCGACAAGAATAAAGTACTCTTGATTCAATCAGAACCTAGCTTAAATCAAGCACCAAAACCTCTTAATTTCAGCGGCTTTCCTTTTGATTCCAGCAAAGATTCGATTGAATCAAGAGTATTTTTTCTTGTCAATTCTTTCAAGAGTCTGGACTATAGATCCAATGTGTTTTTTTCCAGTGAAGAATTCCGCTTAAATCAAGAGGCTTGGCTCTCAATTCAAGCAAAAATTCGATTGAATCGAGTTTTTTTTCTTGTCAATTTTTACAAGAGTCTAGACTCTGGATCCAAGAGACTTTATTTTCCAGCGTTAGTCAAATGTTGTTTTCCCCTATCTGCTCTAGTCTGCTTTTTATCCATGACTTCTTAGAGATGATATCGAGACTTTTTACACACCATTCCTGCCCGTCGTAATGCGCTCCGCTCACCTCGGCACAACTTCGCTCACAAAAGATGAAGATGGTCGATCAAGTTCTTCCGATCCACGTACAGGCAGTCTTCAGGACAGGAGCAAGTTATTTTCAACGGACTGGTGAAAAGGGTAAGTGGGTGCTGCCTCCCCTTCGTTCACCGATAATTAAGCCGAACAAATTGCCTCCATCGGCAGGTCACAACAGCCACCTAGCCAACATCTTGAGAAATTACTCGATCAAACTCCCCTGAACCATGACCACTTAACCTCGGTCTATCTATATACAGCTCTAATCCCGACTTCCTCCCTTTTCCACGCAGCCGTTGTTACACCAGCGCGCTCACACACCAAATACACTGAAAAAAAAATCTCGGTGTATTTACCAAAAAAAGGGTAAAATTACCAAGAATTCAGGGTTCTATTTGATCCCAGTTTTTTTCTTGGTAAAATTACCATTTATGGAATTGGTAATTTTACCGAGAGATCTCAGTAAAATTATTGACTTTCTCGATAATTTTACTGGACCCCGGTAAAAACGCCAATATTTTTTATCGACTGTGGTAGAATTACCGAGATAAAATGGCAAAGTTACCGGGAATTGATTACCAATAAAAGTGGTATTCTTACCTGGAAAAAACAGTAAAAATGCCGGTTTTTAGGTAAGCTTACCAGTCTGTCTTGGTAATATTACCAATAATTCGGTAAAAAAAGTGAGATGGTAAAGGTACCAACGGACCTTGGTAAAAACGCCGAGAATTTTTTTCAGTGCACACCAGATAGACAGGGCGCAGTCGCACCCCGTATCATCTAGTACACACCTTGCGCGAGTCAACTGTTCGGTGTGAACGAGCCCTCGTTCATCCACCCTCGATGTTCCCTCTCCATTTCCCGCGGCCTATTTTTTTTTAATTAACTGCTTTTTTTAACGCCTTCCTTTTTACGGTGTCTTCGATAGGTTTTCTCTTGACTTTCCGCGGCTAAACGTGACTTTCCGGTCGACTTGAAACCTACGATCGAGAGGGGCGGGAATGACGGCATGCTTGATGACGGTCATGCATGTTTCCTTTCTGTTTTTACTTTCAGATTGTTTGTTTTTGTATTTTCACGCTCTGAGTAGGGTTGTGTGTCGCCTGAGATCGATAGTGAACCGACACACGGTTGAGCTGCACACTGGAAAAAAAAAACACATTGGATCTCAGAGTCCATACTCTTAAAAACATCGACAAGAAGAAGTACTCTTGATTCAATCAGAATCTAGCTTAAATCAAGAACCAAGCCTCTTAATTTGAGCGGATTTCCTTTTGATACAAGCAAAAATCTGATTGAATCAAGAGTATTTTTTCTTGTCACTGTTTTCAAGAGTCTGGACTCTAGATCCAATGTGTTTTTTTTCCAGTGCAAACGATTTCGATTCCTCATCGACAACTTTCCGGACCATAATATCGATGCACCTGCTAAGGAACTATAATGATCTGTGAGCTCTAATTGCGAGATTTTCAGCAGTGAACTACGTTTTACGTGGAGATTAGAGAATGTTTGTAATCGCAACATTCTATTAGACACGTAATGCTGCGCCGAAAAAAAGGATGCTGCCTCAACATTCTGGATGTAAAAAAGTGTGCGACAACTCACAAAACGCTGAATTATCCGCTACAGCAGTATTACTTTAGCTAAGTCAAGATGTAAAACTAACTGATGTGTTTATCAACGATGGTTAATTCAGCGATTTGTGGGTTGTCGCACACTTTTTCACATCCAGAATGTTAAGTCAGCATCCTTTTTTTCGGTGTGTCTGTAATTATGTTCCTACTGAAATTTTTCTCGGGAGTTGATTCTTTCTTTAAACATTTAGAAATATTTGATCAGAGTTCTATGCTTTAAAAATAATTTTTCTGCGGGAAACATCCAATGAACATTTTCCCTATCAGTCCAACAGGAAATTGTTTTCAGTGGTTGCACGCTGTTATGGGGGCAGCGGCGCGGCGTGGTGTGCTATGCGATGGATCAATTGATCTGCCATTTAAACCTATGGAAAAGTATCGATAAAAAGGGTGTTGTCAACAAACACCTTGATAATCGATTCTTTACCACAGCTTCCAACGGGGGAAATATCGAAAATCGACCATCCACGCCTCGTTACTAGTAAAAGGAGGAGACGTCTTGTTACCGAGCATCTGTATTGCCCTCTGCGGGCCGATTATTGAAATTGATAGACAAAGCTATAGACAAAGAAGATAGGAGGGATTTGGAGGGATCCAATTGGTGGAACGGGTGTTTGCAATGGACAAAGGACGTGGGTGATAGACTAACTAACGGCAACCCACGAGAGACCCGATAATTAGTCCATCATTTTCTCCCTTAGTCTATAAGAGCCACCCGTTTCCACCTATAGGATCGCTTCTTACTCTCCATGTCCTCTTTGTCTATCGCTTTGTCTATCAATTTCAATAATCAGTCCGCAGGAGTGCTCCGGATCTATAAAATCTACACTCTCATCCATAACACTATGCACATCCAGGTTAAAAACAAATTGTGAGTATAAAATGTCCTAACCCCCTCCATTTCTCCGTTTTTCCTCCTTAAACTTTGAATTGATGCCAACATTGCCGATGCACAGTGGATCGAGTCAATTAGAGCGGTCGGAAATGAAATTTTTGACTAAAACTGCAAATTTTGATGTTTATTTCGTCACATTTAAAACTTCAAGGGGTGGTGTTAGAAGAAAATTTAACGGCTAACCAATGAAACCACTTTCAGAACCTCAAAGTTTTGTATAAACGGAGTTATAAGCGTTAAAAGTTTACAAATTTTGTCCGACCTCTCCTATGACTCGATCCACTGTGCGACGGGTCAATTTTGGGTTTTTTACGCTTGAGACGAATGATACGGAACTGAATTCTCCGAGCCGTGGTATATCGTTTATCTAATACTTCGTTTAATCACTGGAAAAAAACCACATTGGATCTGGAGTCCAGACTCTTAAAAACATCGACAAGAAAAAATACTCTTGATTCAATCAGATCTAAGCTTAAATCAAGAGCCAAGTCTCTTAATTTGAGCGGATTTCCTTTTGATTTAAGCTTAAATCTGATTGAATCAAGAGTCCTTTTTCTTGTTAATGTTTTCAAGAGTCTGGACTCTAGATCCAATGTGCTTTTTTTTTCCAGTGCTTTGTTCACAGCACATTTTGCCTCGTCACAAATATCCCAATTTTCCCACATGGAGCTGACATTCGAGTAAGTCTCCCGTCCAATACGCTGCCTGGGAAACGACAGCAATATGAAAACGGGAACTCTCGCTTTCAAACATATCGATCCCCGATCTGATCTCATACGCAAGTGCCCTTTCAGTTGGTTTGACGCTCGTTACCACATTTCCAATGAGACCACGCCTTCATTTACCAGATAGTTGACCGAGCTTAATTCCACGTACACGCCGAGATACGAGGAGGGGGAGGAAGGGAGAGAAAGCGCAAGATGCTGGTTAGGAGGAGATGCATTTTATCGGGGCGAGGAATCGGTGTCAGATTTGACATTTGACCGGACGTGGCCGGGGCCGAGCGTCATCGTGTCATCTTCGGGGACATTAAGCGCAGCGCGGGGGCGTCACGCCGCGCCGCGACATGTAAAAAGAAGAGAGAGAAAAAATCAAAACGAAAAGTGCAACTCGCGGAGGAGGACGGGGACGAGGCGGACCGCAATGCGCAAGCTCGAACCGTAAACCCATCATCAAAAATCGTTTAAAAAGCAGCCAACTTGAGCGCCGATCAATTCTCCCAAGCCGCAGAGAAACGTCGTATGAACCATTAGACGTTGCCAAATTTCATTTGATTAAACCACGAATTTCCTCGGAAACCTGTGGATATTTTTCTGTCTATTTTTTAGAGAATTTTCTCCGCGATATAATCTAAATTACCAGAAAATTTCGAAGAAAATTATGCATAACACACCTCAAAATTGAATATTTTATGGGAGGAAATTCGGCAACGTTTGGATGGACATACGGCGTTCTTTCCAACCGCTGGAGAATTGGCCCCGATTCCGTCCGATCGGGAGGGCGAGGAATGGCCAACTGACACAGAATTGGATTGGGGGGGGGGGGGGGGGGGCTCTCGTCGGAGACAAACGATCGCCGAGGCTGGTGATATACTCGAATGGGAAAAGCGAGCCGGAGATGGAGGCTCGAAAAACAATAAAACGGCGGGATGGAAATGGTGATGGAGAGTTAACAAGTCATTCCAGGTGTCGGCGCTCGCCGAAGGCCCGGGGCGCCCGAGCTTCGGCCAGTGGCGTGGCGTGCTTTGCGATATATCGATTGTTATGCCATTTAAACCTATGGAAAAGGATCGATGAACAGGGTGTTCGCAGCGGACACCTTAATAATCGATTCTTTACCATAGGTTTAAATGGCATAACAATCGATACATCGCAATTCACGCCACGCCACTGGCTTCGGCCTCGATCCTTTTCTCCCCGTCGCGTCGCGCACTCGCGCGTCGAGCATTCGCGAATCCGGCGACGTCGTCCAGTCCCATCGATTTCGGACCGAGAGGGGGCGTTTCTGCACTGTCAAAGTTCACTTCATACGGGGTTTTTTTTTTTCCAGCCAATATTCAAACCTCTCAATGGAGATGTTGCATGTGTGAGGAATTTGCGATTTGACTGTTGATTCTGGAAAAGTTCGCAAGTAACACGATGGTGCCACTGGTTTTTTCTGAAATCAATTCCCAAGCTCAGAAAAAGCTCTCAAGTTGAGGCCAAAATGGGGGGGGGGATATCCCGCCCTACCTTGAGATTTCACGTCTACATCAACACAAACTCTCCATGCAAAGATAGGGAGCAAATACATTGACAGGGCTGCCACTTTATTTGGGGACTCCAAAACTGAAAACACGGCAACTCTGCTAATATATTTGCTCCCTATCTTTCCGTGGAGAGTTTGCCTTGATGTAGACGTGGACTCTCGGGGTAGGATGGGATATCCCCTCCATTTTGGCTTCAACTTGAGAGCTTTTTTTGAGCTTGGGAGTTGGTTTCAGAGAAAACCAGTAGCACCATCGACCATCGTGTTTCTCGCGAACTTTTACATAAGAATCAATAGTCAAATCGCAAATTCCTCACACATGCAACATCTCCATTCTAGCAACGACGATTTCTTTAGGTTAGTGGTGTCTGTAGCCATGTTTGCAGACGAGCAACTCGTCAAATTTGAAATTGGTGGGGGGGGGGGGGGGTGTGTGCCTTTTTTATTGATGGGCAGTTAGTATATCTACCAAAGTGTTACGTGTTTCCCCTCGGTGATATTCTCCTCTACCCCCTTTCATCCAGTGTTTGAAACTCACTTTGGAGTTTCAGAAGCCATGTGGCGCATCAAGCTCGATTTTTAAGGGCCATTGAAGATTTTTTAGGGGCCAAATTCAGTTTTTGCCTATGTATCACGGCGCACTTAGTGACAAGTTAGACGCAAGATGCTTTAGTTACAAAACTAGTACAGTTGTTACTGGGGGAAATGTCGAAAAATCACTAAACAGAAAAACTAGGATTTTTTTTGGGAGGGGGGAGGGGCAATTTTTAGGGGCTACCATGGCGCAGAGCCTTCATTTTTTGGGCGCCATGACCAATTTCTTAAGCGCATTTGACGCGTTGGCGCCTGTGGGTTTTGAGCACTGACTTTCATCTTCCCTCCCCCCCCCCCCATTTTTTCCTCCCCGATACATCATGTGTTCCTTCCACATGAAGAGAATTCCTTCATGAGGAATTCCCTCCGCAATAGTGTGCTATGAAAGTGACTACTACAAACATACAATTTTCCAAATCTTCTGAACTCACTCATCCGAAAAAAAATAAATTGTTATTTATATAAGAGGTGGACTGCGGCTTCGAATTTTCTAGGGGTTGAGCACTTGGATTGGTGACTCCTTAAAGTTGGAGGGGGGGAAGGGGGAGTCCCCGGAAGCTTCTGCAAGATTTCTTAAGAAATTTTGGATTTTGCCGCCAAATTTTGTCTGAGAGGATCCCGGCGTGACCTTTTTCAACCAAAGTTTAATGACCGGTCACCTCTTAGCCCCCAAGAGGCCGGGCAACTCCGTCCTCAGTTGTTAGTACTAGGAAATTGAGCAGCTTTAACGAAGGAAGAGAAAAATTTCGAGAGAGAAAATAGAGGGTTTTTTTTTCATTTTTCGTCAACGCGTTAGACCAAAAAATAGACTATAAGAAGTTAACCCTCTTCACTTGCGGGTTTGTAACATAAAAACGAAGATTTTCTCTCTTGAACGATATCATATTGGCACCTTTACTCTACTATTCCCTGAAGAAACGAGAGACTGTTTTCATAAGCATTCAAACATTCGCGCATGGCAGGCGATTCATATAGGCAAAAAAGTACCTATTTGGCCATGTATTTCCAATCATTTTGATAAAATTCTTTAAAGCACATTTGCTGAAGGATGTAGAATTAAATGGTCGGTTGACGTATAAATCAAAAGAGATTGCTCGGTTGTCTCGACAGATGTCAATATGTTGATATCGGAGTGAAGTGGAATATAAATCGCCTTCAAAACATAATGCAGCAATACGCAGTGTCTCTTGACAATGGACTTTTAATTGAGGCAGTCTTACTTTCGGTGCGCTAAAGACGAGAGCTAGCAGAATCGAACTTTATTAATTACCGTGGTAATCTGCGGATGTTTCTCTTTCTAGATTTATAATGTTTACTCTTTTTTTTGGAAGCATTTGATTCACTCGCATAATTAGTACAAAAAATAATATTTTTATTAGTGGTGCACCTATTTATCATTAGAAAGCTACAAAGTCAATATTTCTTGATTCGGAATTCTACACTCATCAAATTTGACCGGAGAGGAACATTCGACGGTGAAAATACCAAACCACGTATCTCGTTGGCGGTGTTTAAAAATCTACGCTCACATTTTATTTTTTGGAAGCAGACCAAATCAATATCATTCCTTGAAATTTTCACAGAATTTTCTCTGCACAAATAGGAAAAATCGCAGAAATTTTCAAGACTGGACGTTAAGTAGTTTTTTATTTAAAAAATAAAGTATGACAGGAAGTCTGCGACGTCGCAAACCGAGATACGTGGTTTGGTAGTTTCATCGCTATGCTACAAAGTTCCAGGTATAACCACTACTAGCTGCTGCACTACGAGTAAGATATGGAGTACGAGTTCAAACGTCAAAACTCCCGAGAGCTCTTTCATTCCCTTAAAAACAAGAGCACGAGGGGCTCAAATGCAGTTTAATAATGAACAGTTTCATTTGAGTTTTCAGTTTGTATCTTAGCAACGTCGCAACTTAATTAAATCACTTTAATATAGACTATTTATCCAATTATTTTGGTATGGACTTTTCCTCGCGTCTATTATGAAAAAACTACAGATGCTAAATTTTAATAATTTACTCATGATTTTGATGATTGTGATCTTTAGTCGATTCCTCTATCTTTTTTTGAACTGTTGATGAAATTAAACACTTTAAATCTAAGGATTAATCATGAATTTTGGAGAAAAGAATCTACATTGTACACTATTATTAGGACATGTGCAAGGAGTCCCATTTTTTCCCCTCGAAGTTTGGAGATTAGACTTCAAATCCCTTCCTCCAAAGTCATTCGTTACTTTGATCGCAATTCAATGCCACAGAGAACTATACAGCCGAAAAACATTTACTGTCTTTCTGCAACAAAATGCAGTAATAGTTAAAAATGATTCAATTAATTAGCAAAATATAAACTGTGATAGTAGAAAAACAAGGGGGAAAACGGGAAACAAGGCTAAAATACACACTTAAAAAAAACTGAGACGTTTCGACTCAAAACTGAGTCATTTTCAGTCGGAAATACAATAAAAATTTTAAAAAAACGATGGGTTTGTTATCATTTTTCTCAGATCCCGGCCACCTCCATGTAGGGCTCAGGATTTCATGGTTTTTTCAAAAATTTTTATCGTATTACCGACTGAAAATGACTCAGTTTTGCGTTGAAACATTCGGTATTTTTTTAAGTGTGTATTTTAGCATTGTTTCCCCGTTTCCTCCCCCCTTGTTTTTCTACTGTTACCATTGTCTTGGGCTGCTCTATAAAAATTCGTATCTAAACTGTGATAAAGGGTGGGGAAGGGGGGATTAATCGCACCCATGAAAAAAAAATACGTCCAAATGCAACTAGTAATAATTGCTGCCTATTGCATTTTCCATCGGCGAGCAGAAACTGCGCAGAAGTGACTGGGGCCCTCGTTCTCAGTGAGTCGAGTTCTGATTTTATAACTTGTCGAGTATAGAGTAGAGGATAATGTGTATGAACCCATCAGCGCCTTGAGTATGAGGTCTTGCGTCCCGAGCCATTACAGTTGCGATGAAATAGTGTCATTTGCCTCGGTCTAACGGCACACGGATTTATAAGCATACTCATTAGGTACGGGGAAACCTGCCATTAAATATGCCATGAGTAAGACAGGAAGACGTTGGAGATGATGATAGTTGCCGCGACTAGCAGTGCCACAGTGAGACTCTAGATAGGCTACGTTGCAAGATATTCAATTCAGCCAATTTCAGGGGATTAGATATGACGTCCTGCGGGCTGAGATCGAACTTTAGCGAGCTTTTTCGAGCTTTAGGACTCGATTTAGAATTTTTTGGACGTCACCATCGTTTTTCTCGCTGAAAAATCTAGCGGATTGGATTTTTCCCCCTAAAATCTCTCACCCACGCAACAACCCCATTGAAATTGATGGTGGACAAAGCTATATGGGCAATGAAGACAAAAGGGATAGGGAGGGAGCCAATTAGTAGAAGTGGGTGGTTGTAATGGGCAAAGGAGATATAGGTAACAGACTAACTAACGGCAACCGAGAAGAGACCCTATAGTTGGTTCATCATTTTCTCCCTCAGTCTATAGGAACCATCTATTTCAACCAGTATGATTGCTCCATACCCCCAATGTCTCCTTCTCCTATCGCTCTGTCTATCAATTTCAATAATCAGTGAGCTGGCGTACTTCAGCGTGAAGTGGCGCTCTGAGATTTTTGGAAAATGCCATAAAATCCAGAAATTATACCAGTTGATATTGATTAACTATGTCGGATCATTTTCCAAAGTGTTGTGGACACCTTGATTTATGTCTAATTTAAGAGAGAGTTTGCAAGTTCGTATAGCTCTAAAATGATTTTATCTGAATTGGTTGAAATTTCTTACTCGCAGTTAAAAGAGCGCTAACGACTCAACGTCTAGATAAACTGAACAAATCTTGACAACCAAACGCACTTAAAAGTGCGTTTTCTTCAACCTGTATGCTGAGGAAATCTAATTGGTTGTAGAATAAGAATACGGATACCAACCTTTCTCCCAGAAATATATTTCTGAAAAATACATACGCTTTGTATAAGGCAAAAGTTGTAAGTTTTTATCTCAGTTCTACGTCAATAGTCAGATGTCGGACCTAAAGAGTAAACGGTGGCGTGGCGTGAATGATCGATTATCGATATTTCCTCATTTGAAGCTATGGTAAAGAATCGATTATCAAGGTGTTCGTTGCGAACACCCTGTTTATCGATCCTTTTCCACAGGTTTAAATGGCAGATCAATCGATATATCGCAAAACACGCCACGCCACTGAGAGTAAATCAGTCCATTACTTCACCTGAGAAGCATCAGAAGCGGATAAATACTGCCGTGCTAAGGAGAAACGTCGTATGAACATTCGAGAGTTGCCAAATTTCCTGCAATAAAATGTTTATTTTTGATCAAAGATAAGAATATTTTTCCTTGAAAATTTAGGGACTTACGGTGAAATTGCGAGAAAAATTATCTGAAAAATTGGAAGGAAAATATCCACGGGATTTCCAGGAAATTCGTGTTTTATCGAAGGAAATTTGGCAACGCCTGAAGGTTCATAAGGCGTTTTTCCTTAGCACGGTAGAATAAGCGTGCTTGGAATGATTTTTCACGCGGTATCCGAGAACATCTGGCAATGTGGTTCCGCAGAGATCAGAACCGGAAACTAGATTCATGACAGGTAGGTATACTTAAAATCACAACCCATCTGGAAAAGAGAGGGGTAAAGAAATGAGGAAGAAAAACTAATTTATTTTTTGAACTATCATCCCAAGCACGTCGCTCCCTTGAGAACACCAGGAATCCTTAAAATGCGAAACTACTTGTATCACAAACAGGTCCGCAAACTTCTCCTTTTCAAAGAGGATTTGAAAATAAAAATAATTGTTGCGTCGATACACGTAACATAGTTACGTCGTTTTCTATTCAACTATGTTGCCGTGCTATAAGAAAAACGACGTATAAACATCCGAATGTTGCCAAATATTCTTTGATAAAGAGTGTATTTTTTTTGGAAAAAAATTAATATTTTTCCTTTAAATTTTCAAGGGCACTAGATTAAAATATAGGGGCTTGGAGGGCAAGGCACATTAGTGCATGCAGATTTTACTATATCGAGAGATACGTGTTTGAAGTTTCAAAATTGCATGGATCCTTATGACGGAAAGAAAGTTCAAACTGACTTTTTGATGCTCAAAAATTGGATTTTGGGAGTGAATTTCTCACAAAATATACATTAAGATTAGTTTTAATTGAAAGCAATACTATCTCGTTTTTTTTCAAAAACTGCACTTATGCGTTTATTGACCTCCAAGCCCTTCAATTCAAGGAAAATCCTCAAAAAAAAGTCAAGGTAAAATCTTTGAATTTCTAAAAAGAATTAATCCAACGAGAATAAATTTGGCTTTGTCGAAGTATTCGTCCGGTAGTTTTTCCGTTGCACGACAGTGCTTGAGGGTGACATAAAAGCTCCCCGGACAATAAAAGCGAACATTTAGGAGATCACAAATGGACGTATTTCTGTCAAACGGACTATGTGCTCAACGACGTGAGCTCTGTAATGCATACATTCTTATGGGTCTCAGGGCTCACGTCACAATGCACATAGTTCCATTTGGGAGAAATACGTTCGAATAGCAGACTTTCGTAAGCGAGCATCGGTGACGTCTCAGTGTCGCCGCGTCATGCCGTCCTGGAATCGTTAAATTTAGTATTCATCCTCGCGCCTCTGACGTAAGAGAGTAAAAGTTTATTCGGATGAGCCTTACCGTCTATACAACCCCATGTTTTCTGAGGTTCAAACAGAGATGGAGATGTGCTGTTACGTCGGACCAATTTCTTCAGCTTTCCACCGTTTTACGAGCATAATTGTACTGATGCGGACTTGATCAGAGTTTTACGGTGGCTACTGACCGGATTACTGTTTCAATAAAATCCCCTGTGCTCTCATACATAAAAACAAACCAGCGTGGGCGAGCGTAGCTTCTAGTTCATATCTCTTTCCTCCGGAAGAGGAGTTCTGAGGTGCTGAGGAAAATCGTCGTATGGACCTTCAGACGTTGCCAAATTTCCTTTAATAAAACACGAATTTCCTGCTAAACTCATGAATATTTTCCCTCCAATTTTTCAGGTAATTTTGTTCGCAATTTCACCTAAAGTCCCTAAAAATTTCAAGGAAAAATATTCACATCTTTCCTCAAAAATAAACATTTTATTGAAGGAATTTTGGCAACTCTTGAATGTTCATACGTTGTTCTTCCTCAGCACGGCAGAGATGGAGTATCAGCAATTACAAGAAATTCCAGCATCATCTTTATCATCTAAAATACGTATTCTCATACTGTTTCTTCAAACACACTATAACTCTATTT
The DNA here is from genome assembly GCF_918797505.1 of Bemisia tabaci. Classification (NCBI taxonomy): domain Eukaryota; kingdom Metazoa; phylum Arthropoda; class Insecta; order Hemiptera; family Aleyrodidae; genus Bemisia; species Bemisia tabaci. The sequence continues at coordinate 29,771,561 of NC_092798.1, read as the reverse complement.
CGAATGAAGCAGGAATGAATTTACAAAGGCTCTTATGTAATAAGAGTGTTACATCCTGTTGGCAAAATTGCCCAGTCAGCGTACTGACCTGTCTTAAAGTCTCAAAATTACGCCAACCGTTAATCGATCGTTAATTTAAGCTGCAATCCTTTCGCTGATAACAACGAATGACCCCATCGATTGACCTTTGACGAATATTTTTCGAGATTTTTAACAAAACTGAAAAGCATCAAAATAAAATGCATGAAAATTTACAGTGTAGTTTAGGAGTTTATACTAAAAATTTACGAGTATTTTTACAAACCCGGTATCCGAGTAGACAAAACCGATCGATAAAAGTTCGTTTTATTGACGGAGAGATGAATGGAGCTAACAGAAGACGGGTAATGTTCGGCGAAATATCCATCAAATTTTGTCCAATAATTCAAAAGTTGGAAATCGGAATATCCATGAAAGCCGGAAATTCGTTGTGCAATCAGAGAGAGCCACTCTTTTTCGTCTTAAAAGGATCGAAGGGCAATTGTTTCTCTACAAAGGCACTCTGTTGATTCTGTTATTCGTTCACTGCTACTATTAACGACACTCCCACGCATTTCTGACGAGATGAGAAGAGCGAAAGTGCCTTCAATTTTGAGCATGCAACGCGCACAGCACATCCGTGGAAGACGAATATTTGCATCAAGGCGCCAAAACCAACTCACAATGAATGTAGTATTCGTGGGTCTAGATGATCACCGATTTGAAGCGGTCGTGCTAAACAGACTTCAGCGCCAGAAATTAATCTCGTTCAAAAATTCAGAGTTGTAAAACATTAAAATTATGAATTTTTTGGTCACATTATTATACAATCTAAGAATCAAAAGGGTTGACCCCTTATTGCAGTTTCCCGGTATGTTGATTTTTTAATTGTTGTAATTTTATTTGATTTAATTAATATTATGTATTACTAGTATAGAGCAGAGAAAAATGTTATACAACGTCACTCCTGTATTTTATTGTATTTTCTAATTTAATTAATTAAATAAAAATAAAAAAAAAAACATGTTTTTCAATGGAGTTTTGTTGCGAGAGTCCCGCAGAAGTTGCGAATCTTACGAGCCTCCTCCATATCATCCGCGCAACGAATACTTGACATTCCAGGAAATCCAAGAAATCCTTGATTCTTCCGATCCCAGCCTCGGATGAGCACAATCAGGAGGTCGCAGGACCTCCCAGCTCCGGAAACCCAGGGAAGATTCTTGCGTCCCTTGCCCCTGCCCCCCGCCGCCGTGCTTATACCTCGTGGCTAATGACGTTTGCCCTCCTTGCAGCACCATGGAGTTCCAGCTCCCCGCGAGCAGCTAAACAGTTTGATTTAATCTACTCCTACTCGACCACTGCTGTAGGTATCAAACAGCCTCTGGGCGCGACCATTTGCATCCTAATTTACTGATTTGCTGAAAGAAGAGTGTTGCCGAGAACCTGGTTGTCATATTCACTGAATAGTTACCGATGTTGAGGAATTCAATGGATGATGTGACTGCTTCAAATGTGCCACTTCATAGCGCTTCAATTTTTAGCCACTTCAATTTCTCACAATAACTACAAATATGAGAGCGGCAAGCGCTCTAATCAGTTTTTCAATTTCATTCCACGCATTCAACATCAAACAGTGGGAAAATTGTCATTGTCGTGAAGAGTATATCAAAAGTGAAACTACCAGACTCCATATCTCGTTGGCGATGTATACAAATCTCCATTTGTATTTTTTTTATTATTTCGAAGGAGAAAAAATGGACCGCGTTCAACAGGAAAGAACCAAGTCACATCAGCTACTGCCAAAACAGGGCAATTTAATATTTTGCGAGAGAACGTTTGTGCGGATTCCTTTGAAAATTTTAAGCAATTTGCTTCGTACTATGGAGAAAATTCACTGAAATTTGCATGAAAATCCGCACCAACGTTCATGGCCGGATTAAGGGCGTGGCCACATGGGCCGCGGCCCATGGCGGCAAATCTAGGGGGCGGCAAATGTACAAAAAAATCGGATTCAGAAAAAAATTACGGACAAGAAAACATGACAAAATCTCTCATTTCTTGAGAGTTCATTAATTTCTAATTTTGTCGTATTTCGGTGATACAAAAGACTGCACACCTTTGATTAGTTGAGTTACGAGAGAAACCAAACACGTAATTTGGCCTGGCGCGGCGCGGCGCAAAGAGAAATGATGACGAGGACTTGAGATGAAAAGGAGAAGCCCTCGACGCGGCGGTCGGCATGTAACACATATTAGCGCCTTCGAGACTGCATGAATACTTCACGCATTGTGTCAAACACAGTACGGTCAACAGCGGTCGGCGCGGCGTGAAACGCACAGTGCCTACAAGACTACATGAATACCTCACGCATTGCGCCAAATATAGTGTGGTCAGCGCGGCACGGCGGCGGAAGTTAAAATTATTAAACCACATTTATGCTTGTTCTTTCTTAATTTTTTAGTTCATTTCTTACAAATGAAAGGCCTTGTCCACACAGAGATAGGTTTACGGAACTGAACTTTCGCGCCAAGTTCCGTGAACTTTTACTAGTAGTGTTGACAGGGCTTACGCAAAAAATGTGTCCAACACGAGAGAACGCGTCTTATGCACCCTTCTCCCTCCGGCACGTTCACTCGATGGTTTTTATTGATGTTTCAAAATGAATGAGAAGAGGGCGGCAAAATCAGGCGGCCCATGGGCGGCAAATAGGTAAATCCGGCCATACCAACGTTTTCATGTAAAAAATTAAATTGGGCAATGGCTGATGTTGCTTGGTTCCTTTCTGTTTAATGCGGTCCAAATTAGTATCGTTCCCTTAAGTTTTCACAGAGTTTTCTTCAGAGGAGAAGAAAAATCATGGAAGTTTTCAAAAATTGGTGTTAAGTAGTTTTCCATTAAAAAAATGAAGTATGTCAGGAAGTCTACAACGTCGCAAACCGAGATACGTGGTCTAGTAGAATCACCGTTGGTATGTGATAATTTAATTATATTAACTCATCAAAAAATTTATTCGGACAAGGAGATCGTTGTAATGACAAAAATGTTAGGGTTGCAAGCGTGAAATAAAAAATATGAAAGATTGGAAATTTCCGTGAAATATTTCATGAACTTTCACGAGGCTGTGAAATATTTCATATTTTTGAGGGGCTAGAGTATGGAACTCGCACTCAAACACACAAATATACAAATTGAAGAAGGTCACAATTTTTACTTTTTACGAACCATGATAAGGAACTAGTATTTTTCAATAACATTTCTGAAATTTCATGTATATTGCAAGTGAAATTTCAAGATTTTATTTTTCATGAAAAGTTGCAACCCTGCAAATTATGCGTTAAGCAAATGAATATAATGAAAATGATCCTCGGAACTGTTCTTAAGCTGGTTACTTGCATTATTTTCTTAATCCTACATCATATTTCACTATATGCGTATGGAATGGAGCTAAAAACGAGCTTTCAGTACAGATTCACGAATACGTCCTAAAAAAGGAATCAGACATTGAATTGAAGAAAAAAAGAGAAAAAAAGGAAATTGAGTGTCAACACAGCCGAAGATTAAAGAGGCGTAATGCAGCATGGTTTCTAAACTTATCTCCCGTATCCAAGTAACACTTCACTATCAGCATTAGAGCGCGTAACATTGCGAGTTCACGCTGGGCGCCCTCGCGCCTTCAATTGTGTAGATGCAACACGGACATCCATCAAGCACGAATAGTTGTATCTCTGCGCCTTCGTCAACGCGCATCCTTTCCCTTGCTCTATTTCCACACTGCGATGGTTTCGTTCATCTCACCTATAGTGGTGCTCCATCGAACACGAACACTATTATCTTTGAGCTGTCATCAATGTGCGTTGAGTGGGGTCTCTTATTTTTAAGAATTTCGGAAAATTTGAGGGTAAGTTTGCTTCGGTAAAATAATTTGTATGGTGTCCAAATTGGTAATAATTTTGAAAAAAAAAATAAAAATGTCTAGACGTCTTTCGAGCACCCTAAGGAGCGCACGTCTGAATATTGGTATTTTGGCGAGATTTGTGTCCCTTTTTATTTATTTATTTATTTATTCATTTTTTTTGACAACTACCTCTAGAAATCCCAAGCCAGGTCAAATAGACCCGACTACCCTTCTAAGACAGTTACATGTGGCGATTGAGGAGGGGGGGGGGGGGGGGGAAGCGCCAGTATGTTACCAAAAACGTGAAAATTCCGAAAAAAAAAACATTTCTTACCTTCGAAAACATATAATTGGAAACGACAAAGATGTATCAACCTCAAAAACTACCACTATCAATGTATTTGAATACGAGTAAACACTCAACTTGGGACTTGGCCTACCAGGTGCGTCTACGGCATCTTAGAGTTAAAAGTTGAGCTTCAATTGGTTATTTTCCTATATTAGGAGATGACTATTTCCCTCATATATATATTTTTTAAATAAATGCCTATTCAAATTTGTCTCCATTTTTTTCTTTCCCCCTCTTTTTCTCCCTCGTCCCTTTTTATCTCATTTCCTTTTCTCTTTATTCTTATTTCCCTCCCCGGTTTAATTCATTATGGCGTCTTTGATATTACAGGGGGGGGGGGGGGGGGGGGGGGGCTGGTTCCGTTGCCCCTATCGTTCCACCCTCACGACGGCACTGAAACTTTGCAAGATGATGTTGCAAACTGAATGTACTTACATGTAACGAGAAAACTTGGAAAATCTCAGTTGAGAACTTGATTTCCCTTTACTTAAAACTGTGGGAGCGCTCAGCGTCAACATTAATCTCGAAATAATTTGAGCGCTGAAGTGTGCGGATTTGAAAATGCATGGGCCGCGGCCCATGTGGCCACCCCCTTAATCCGGCTCTGTGTGGCGATTGAAGAGGGGGGGGGGGGGGGGAGGAAGCGCCAGTATGTTACAAAAAACTTGAAAATTCCGAAAAAAAACCATTTCTTACCTTCGAAAACATATAATTGGAAATGACAAAGATATAAACGTCAAAAACTATTGAAACTTTATGCTGCTGATTCTTCTCACTTACTGATATTTTCGAAAAATTTGGCTGATCATAAGATAATCTAAGGTCATTTTCGGTTTCAGCTGCAAAGAGTATCTACATACAGAAGCGCTTCACCGAACGCACTTTTTGATTTTCGTTTAGATTCTCTTTCTTTTGAACGCAGTACCATACCGCCATGAAAATTCCAGATGGTGTTATGTGAACTTTTTACAGCTTTCATCTCAATTGTTTTTATTTTGTCATTGTTGTATTATGTCGGGCTGCTCATCGGCTTATTCTTATAAAATATATAGACATTAAAAAAATATATATATTCAGTAAATGGACAGACTGCGTTCAATGGATCACTCTATCCACTGCTTAAAATTCGTTGATTACGACGTTGAGGTGATAAGAAATCAAATTTTCAATGTTATGCATTTCCCGTACAGCCTCTTAGGAAGATCTTGAGAAAAAAAAAGGGGGGGGGGAGCTTCGCACCATTGCGAGATTTTTTGGTAAATCCGAAGTCATAACAAATGCAGATAAACGTATAAAAAAAAAAAATAAATCAAAGGAGAACAAATTAAAAATGACACTTGCTTCGAGACAGAGGGTTTATTCAAAATTGAAAAATTGAATTATTATGCTTACAAGAAAAATGAAAAAGAGGGTATGATATGATTTTTAAAATCAATCACAACAAAAGGCATCGTTCACTTTGATCTCAGATTTTCAGTCATAATAGAGGTGACTTTGGACCAATTATAATTACTCACCAATATAACAGCACTTATAGTAAAGATAAAGGCTGATGATCATCTCTTTCATGGGTAAATTGTAGAGCATTCCAGCTAAGACTATACTGGAGCGATAAGAATCCAATAGAGATCAATATAATTCAACAATTTGGTTTATGATACTACTAATGTTTGAAGGGGAATAGAAGGTCAGCTGTTTCATTTTAAAGAGAGGTAACATTGTGGTGCGACAAACCAAGAAAAATGAGATCTAAGAAAAAGAACAAGTTAGAATTTGCTTTTGTTGGGCCGGAAAACAGAGAATAATAATCTGTAAATGAAGCTTACAAACTGTAAAAAATTGGAAATAATTCTTATTTGACAATTAATATGGATTTTCAAACAATTAATGAGACACCTGGTGGGAAAAGAGCCCTTGAGTTAACCCTGAAGGAAAGTGAGATGTTGATAGCTTTGATTGGAAGATGAAATACTCAGCAGTTTAAAACTAATTACAAAGATCTAAACATGCTTTAGATAATCGACATTTTTAGACAAAAAAAATGGTGATTTTAATAGAATTAAAATTGAAGCTTTTTTAAAAAAAAGTAGTTATTCTAACAATTTTCAAGCATAGAGGGGCTGATTCATGTTTAAATCAACAAATTTCCTTGATCTATAATATCAATGGCTGTAGTAAAAAAATGCGTAACTTAAATTGAAACAAGTCTTTTCTCTTCTTTTGTTTATTTTTTTTTTTCTTTTTTTTTCAGGAAAACTAACTAACAGTCTATACTAATTTTATGCAAATTTTTTTAAACTCATTTTAAAAATATCAAACAATATTGCGAGGAAACATTTTGATTAGATTATTTTTTAAAAAAAAATAAAACAGAATCAGAGATTATTCAAAGTTGTAATTGCGATACGCATTTTTCACATTTGGCCATCAATGTGTTGGGTAGCATTTGGCATGCAATTATAGCGGCAGAACTTTTGGTATTTCTTGTTTCTTGTTGTTATATTCACCTGAAAACTATGCCATGTAAACTAAAGGGCCCTTTTCTATGTAATGTGTCACAAATGACTGTATAATTGGGGATCTAATCATTAGACTAATGTGAGAGACACTTTAAAGGCTGAAATCTTACAAATCTGAGGCTTGGGAGAATTTGCTAGGAGTTTCAAATTTTCATACATTACAAAAAGATGCACAACGACCTTCTTTCAATCAAGATTCCAAGAACAGAAGGCGAACATTTGAATTTAATTGATAAGTACAGTTAATATTTTCATTTCACTATTGGCATCAGTATCCCTGAGGATCGTTCAAACAGAAACAATGTTTCCCAATACAGCTTTAAGTTGAATTCATGAAATTGGCCCCTTATTTAAAAAAACAATGTTTAAAATAAAAGAAGAGTTGAGGAAAAGAAAATTAAAATATGATCAAACATTAAAAACCCAGGGTGAAACTGATGGCTTCACTCTAAAAGAAACATAAAAGAGCATGAGGATAAAAAAATAAATCGTTTATGATCTTAAAATCCTAAAACACAACGCTAAAACGCCTGAATGATTCGTGCGTTAAGATTTCGTTCGAAAGTTTTCCATGCAGCAACTTTTTCTAGTGAAAAAGCTGGGCAATTATTTGTTCTTTCATTTCAAAAAGCATTAAACTAGCGTTAACTTTTAAATGCAAAAGGTATTTTTTTTTCCTTCACTGCAAGAAAATGAGGAAGTAAAAAAGGCTTAAAATAAAGGATCAGAATATTTCAAGCATTTAATTGTGAACACACTAGCTCTCAGATGCCTGACTACAGCTATTCAGACTTTAGCGACTTGATGTACTGATCTCGTTCAACAGCATCATGCAATCAACCTTCTGGTTGCATTAAAAAGAATTTCATATAATATTACTATACTTTTTTGCACTTTACAAACTTAGACCAATTAAAAAATAAACTATGATAATTTTTGTGGTAATGATAATGATACAGGGTTCTTATTCCATTTTTTTCTTGACTACATAAATAAATATAGTTTCTTACAACCTGATACTAAAGAGAGAAAAAAAGAAAAGTACCATGAAAATCTTACAATTAAAATGATTCATTAATTGAGGAAATCCACACAACAAAGCAATATCTGCTTTGTAATCAACTTGGAAAGTTCTTCGCTCACCAAAAATTACACATTTTTGGTCAATTCATATTTATTGCACAACAAACATTTGTCAAATATTACTATTCAACCATATGAGAGCAAGAGTATTTGAAAGGATCACACAAATGGTTTGAAAGTTATCATTAACAATCCACATCCCTCACCTCCTTCCTTCATATATTCAGTATGGATGTCCTTTTACAGATTAGGTAACACCAATTCAAGGAAATATCCTCCTTAGCGATTATGCTCCATCAGTTAATACAGGTTGATAATAGGAAATTAATCCAAATGCGATATATTGCATGGTTAAGATAAGGCCGTCTTGTCTTGAACCAACATGGATATTGCACGTACTTCTTTTTTCTTTTCCCATTTCCCTAATGTTTAAGATTTTGTTTAAAAACACATAAAAATTAAAAATAATTGAATGAACCAATAAAAATATAAATGGATCCCACTTGAAATGGCAATGAATAAAAGTGAACATCTCAATATAATCTGATCACTTGATCTTCAGTGATTTTTCTATAGTACCCAAGTAAGCCACATGCAATTGAAAGAAAGCGTGGAGATGGCAAAAAGCAAGAGAATAGCTTCTTATTTCTATTATAGTATTAGCTATGGGGTAACTATTCATAACTGAAGGAAAAGCGCAAAAAGCAATACATTTTCAGCTCTTTGGAACTTTTGGCAACATCCTTCTTCCGCAGGATTTTAAATTTTAGGGAAAAATGTACAGATCAAATGAACTTCTCTACAAGATGTCAGTTTCCATAATTCCCAAATTATAATTTATTGTTTTTATCCTGTAGCCTAGGAATAAAGACTGGTAAAACGGTAGAGTGAAAACCTGCTTTTAGCGGATTCATTTGACATTACTGACTATATCACCATATAAATAAGTCTGAGACCTTACTAAATCCTTTTTCAAATTAGGTACGGTTTTTTTTCTCTTTTGATGATTGTTCCCGACATAAATGGCAGAAAACTTTATTTTTAAATGTGTACACATTAAGTAATGGAGGAAATTAAAACTGCTATCGGTTGATATTTCATTAAGAAATTCAAGAAACACAAATAATGACAAAATTAGGGATAGGATTTTAGTACAGTCAACAGATTTCTAACTTTTAACGTTAAATTCGCCTTTCAGAAGTACTTGCAAAATAATGAATTTTTGAACACATACATAAAGAGATACAGATGCATGGCTTGATAATGTGAATATTCAAAATTGCCTGCTTGCCAATGGCTTTGTGTGCGAATCTCCTCAATTTATATACAAAACATAATAGAGAGATAAAATAGATAAAAAGGACAGATTATTAACAAAATATGAACGGTTCTTTCTTTCACATTTTTATTACAGGAGTTTTTCTGTGGCAGAGTTATTAGTGACCGTACTTATAGTAGAAATAGGAGTATTTTCATCACAAGATTTAAAACGCCAAAGCATGTGTCAGTTTTCCAACTCAGAAGACACAAATTGTTTTAGTCTATCTAAATAAGGAGCGAATAATTCGACATCATTGTGGCCTGCACCCTAAAACAAAAAGACAAAAAATAAATAGTGTGATGAAAAAATAATATAACACAACTTTTCATAAGTTTTAGGATGAATGACAATCTACCAATGATAAAAAGAAGGAATATGTTGTTGAGATACATTTTCAAAGTGAACCAGTTCCAAATTTTTGTGATCTTTTTCTGAGACGTAAATGCAGATTTTGGACACTAAAAAAATCAGCAATTCTCTGAAGTATTATTACTAGGGAATTGTTTTTAAGGCTTAAGGTGATTCCTCATCAAAAGTAAGTATGAGCCAAGCACAAATTTTTCAAACTTAACAAAACCTTTTCTTAATGACCGAATCAATATCGCATGCCAAAGTTTGTCTATTTCTATTGAAAAGCCGGCTCAGGTCTATTACACGGGACATAATTACATAATTTACGTAACGCTCTGGGGGGAAGGGGGGAGGGTGGGTCGAACAGATTTTTATGCTATTTTGTTTATCCAAGTTAAAGGATAGGGACCTACGCCACAAGAGCGTTACAAGGGGGGGGGGGGGGTTGTCAAAAATACCAAACCATGTCAACCAGAGAGTGCACTAGAAAGACATTTCTAGAATAAAAAATAGATCATGAGATAACATCGATGAGAGGAAAAAGGGAGATTATTGATTTTACCGTAAACTGACACTGACAAGGGTGATGTTCTGATAGGGTCTAGAAAGGTCCAAAACCTTAAATATATCTCCCAGTATGACTCCAGCTTAGTATTCCAATGCATCTACCTGAGCTGAACATTCTCCCCTACATTCCTATACCCCTACTATTCCTATACTGAGAGCTCAAATTTTTGACACTAATTGAAATTCTTTGGTCATACTTTTCCTGCAAAATAGTTTCGACCCAGCCTTATTTTCCATCTTGTCACGTATAGTTGGGGCCACATTTCAGGTGTTTTTCCTTGTTATGACATAAAAATATTTGGTTGATAATTAAGAAAAAACTTACTTCAATGTTAGAGGGCTTGAGGCATAATCTGAAGAATGGTAGTCTACAACACGAAAGTGACCGCTGGAGGGCAAAGTTAGTGACTTGCTCCAAGTATTGCTTATAGGTTGAAACAAAGGTGTACAGGCACATTCTAAGGAGTAGGACCAAGACTTTCTGAGGCCGATCAACCTTTATACAATAGACTGAAGTGCCCACCTATTTCACCCCTCAGCTCCCTTCTTTTGTGTTGTAGGCTATTTTCTTGATCTTTATTAAATAAATAATGAGCTGAACAGAAATTTCACGTCTTCATACCTAGATAGAGACATTTTATCATACCAACTAGGACTCTGTGCAATGCAGGGCTGCAGAAAATGCTCAATCATGCGCCTGTATGGGCGCATAAAAGTATGGAAAAGCTTTTGAAACAGGGGAGGAGAGACAATTCTTCAGGGTCAAAAGTCGAAAATCTTAGGAGACATCATTCAAAAGGTCCTGTCTTCCAAAATTAGAGGGAAATTTTTTGGAAAGCCGATGGAAAAAATTTGGAAAGTTGGCAAACTGGTGCGTCAAAACATGAAAGCTTGGAAGACTCTGCACCCCTCGCAAAATGTAGCATCTCCAACAGGAGTAAAATAGGGCAAACAGGAGATTATTTTGAGCTCTACACATTCCTGTAAAACCTGCATCTAGTTCCTAAATGCAAGGATACAAAAATTAGTCATCAAATTTAAAATTACCTCTATCCAAAGAGGCTCCACAGCTCTAGGACACCGTTCATAAATAGCAATTCCATGTGAGAATTCGATGACATCATCATCCATTCCATGAATAACTAGTACAGGTGAGTTGACTTTTGGTATTTTGTCAATACTGAAACAATGAAAAATACCAGCAAATTATATTAAACGCCTAAAAAATTGCTCATTTCTTCTTTCATAGACACTTAACTATATAGATCAATTACACTGTTATTATGAGGAGTTGTATGCACTAGGAATATCACTAAACACTAAATATATACACTACACTAAATATATACTATACACTAAATATCGAACTAATATCGACTAAAATCAAATATCTAATTGGATCTGAGACAAACTTCCAGCTACTACAGTAGAAAGCTATTGGCTATAGTTAGAGCTGGAAATATTTTCTGGCTTTAAGTAATATAAGGTTTCAGAGGAATGATTTTTTCCATAAAGTAAATGATTTTTTGGGCCGAGAGCTAGAAGTTCAGGTAAAAGGTTGCCAGTTAAAAGGAGCGGCCATGATCAAATGGAAAGGAGAGGATTAAGTATGACATTCGAAGGTAGATACATAAATAAATAAACATGCAAGGACTTTAAAAAACTCTTAAATCAGTATTTTTTTAATTGGATCATTTATTTTCCACGAAAATCTTGATCAATTTCAATCATCACTTTTTGAAGGTTATTCGTGTTCAGTTTAACAGAAACCACTCTGAATTTTGAATGATATACTTAGGAGCAAGCAACTTCATATTCACTGAAATGCACAAAGTTAAGGATGTTGTGCCAAGTTCTATAGCCAATTATCTGCTATTCATTTTCATACCTTGAGATTTGAATATACCTAGACATGATTCTGGCAAGATTCAGAATGTGTAAAACTTGGACAAATGCAGTGAAACTTTGTGATGCTCATCAACTACAGATAGCTACACTGAATTTCAGTATTATGATAATAGGGCTTGAAGGCATAAAGAAGGGAGCAAATGCGGATGGACTCATGAAAAATTTCTAGTTGCACAACAAAGAGGAAGATTTTCGAAGAACCCTGGAGAATGATCATAGGATGTATTAAATTAATTAATGTATAATCACCTAGGGAAGACATCAAAAAACCATGTCCTAGAGGTTTTGGGGAAGATCAGTCTCAATCCAGACATGAGTGGTGAATGAAGAATAACTGCTCCAACTTCATACCGGGTTGCAAGATCAACAGTTGGTACGGTTCCAATACTCTGACCATAGAGAATTATGTTTTCAGGACTAATTCCGTACCGTGTTCGCAGAGCTTGCCAAGCCGCATCTATATCTGAATATAGGTTTTTCTCTGACGGTTTACCCGTACTACAACCGTAACCAGAATAATCATAGCTAAATATATTACAATTAAGTCTCGTGCCAAGTCCGAGATAAAAACTAACCATTTGACCTAGATCTGTTGCATTACCGTGGGAATAAAGTAGTGTAAAACGAGCACTTGAACTACACCGAACGAATAAACATGCTACTTTATTGCCCCGTTGAGTTCTAGCATAGAAACACTCGATTTTATCTTTGTCCCTTTCTGTGTACTGCCATTCTGCTTTCTCGGAAAACACTATTTGGAACTTCGCTCCAGATTCATCCGACTGGAAGGAATATGTTGGTTCAGGAGGCAGGAATGCTATTTTGGCTGCAATCTTCGATGGACACGGAGGCCAGCAAAATAGACAACAAAGATCACTAAGGGTTGATCTGCTCATTGTCATGATGAGGATCAAGTTGTAACACAGTTGTAACTATGCTTCAAAACAAAACAGGCTTCAGCTGAGAAAGACTAGTAGAAGGTGGAGCTCGGCCAAAACTAGGAGAACATGAGCGCCAGGCAGTGGAGAGCACTTTTACATTTCATTAAAGAGGTGAATACTTGAAACTAAATCGAATTGAAAAAAAAAAGGATCTGGCCTCATAGGGCCCTACCGCAACTGGCAGACATCTTCAAAAACAACATTGAATCAAATCTAATTTTTGACAATTCACGGAATCCGGAATGATAAAAAGACACTGTTCGGAGTTAAAGAGAAGGAGCATAATAATTTAACTTTAAGTAGAGGGTAAAACACTTTGAAGATGGATGAAAATAAAAGGCCGGAAAATTGAAATCTGTGACTACATAGCGAATAATAGGCAAAATGAGATGCTTTTCTTCAGTAAGAAAAACAAACTTTGCCAACACGTAATCATCCAAAATTCCTCGTGACGAAGCACTTCAGCAGCTAATCAAAACGGACTGCCCTTTCTTGTTGCCAAAACGTACGTGCTCAATAATTGGAGATTTCAACATTTGACACTCTCGAAGTAAACTTTAAATGGAAATGAGAAATTTTCATCTTCATTCACAAAATTTTGCTAGTGAAGGACGATTCTTTGCAAAGCATTCTCATCCCCTGCCCTGCTGCCCTGCATGCTGCCCTGCACCGACAGTGATCAACAGATATAAAATTAAAACGAGAATGACGGCAACGTTGACATGAGCGCGGGAAATTCAAATGGATTCCTCAAAATCATAATTTGCATAGGTGGTAGGGATGGAGGGGACCTTACTGCTTTCTCATTAGGAAATGATGGTTTATTTTTTAAACTTTTAACAGCTTAAGGTCAAATAATTTACAGGGTTATGAGAGAAGGGTCTAGCTCGGAGCCTGCCCATTTTTCTAGGTGGAGTTACAAAATAATAAAGTCAGATCTATAGTAGGTAGTATAAGATCAACTTATGGCATCACTTACTTTGGGAAAGCATCGCAGCAACCTGTTTGGTTACATTCAGGATACAAAACTCGAATGGCTGATAAAAATCCAGAATGAATGATAACTCCAGCCACCAGTTGTTTTGCAGCTAAATGGATTGTTGGGACGGATCCAATACTCTGACCATACAGAATGAGGTCTCTCGGGCAAATACCGTATTCATTGGTGAGAGTTCGATAAACGGCCTCAATGTCGGCGTACAAATTCTTCTCTTTCGGAGTTCCCGAGCTGGCTCCATACCCAGAATAGTCATAAACCACTGCATTGCAGTTTAGTTTTTGGCATAGATCTAGGTAGAAAGTTGCACACTGACCGATATCAGCTCCATTGACATGGGAAAACAAGATGGTGAGCCGAGGGTTCCTTTTGTGTCTCCACAGGAGGTATGCAATATTGTTGCCACGGCTAGTGTTGATGAAGCCATATTCTGCTTCTTTCAAATAGTGAGATGGGGCTATGAGATTATCAGTGAGGAAAACAAATTTGTATTTTTCGAAGCCATTTTCTTGTACCTGTTTGAGAGTGTAGGTGGGAATGGGTGGTTGAAATGCATAACGATTAACAATTTTGGTTGGACAAGGGGGACAACAAAAAAACCGACATAATTGCGCCAAGGACATTAATCATTATTTTTTTAAAATCTGAGGACAAGAATTTAGAACAATTTCAGATCGAAAAGTTTTCCACGAAAATACTGAATAAAATTTGGAAAAATATGAGGGTAACCTTGTCAGGAGGATGATGGATCTGTCTCCATGGAAATAAAAGCAAAAATGTATTATTCTTAATCAAGAAGAGATGGTGGGTAAAAATTGCAAACTGCTGAGGTATTCAAAAATCTTGGTGTTAATTTTTGTTTTTCTAATTACTAAGATCCTAATTTTCAATCAATGATGGAATTAGACACCAATAAGAAGAAATTTAAAAAAAAAAAAAAAAAAAAATACATGAGCACTATGTGTACATATTAAGAATTTTGAATCTGGATTTTTAAAAAATATTTATTTTGCTAATCTTGTGCCCAGAAAAATATGCAAACGCAAAAGCTACGAGGTATAGCTCACGAACTTCAATAAAAAAATTTGACAGTTTTGACGGAGTTGAGCCAAACAGACATCGCCTAATTTTCTGGTACATTTCTTTTTAAAAACTTACCGAGACTGGAATTTGAAATTTGTGAGTTTATCTCATAATTTAAGGTAAATTCACAGGAAGTTGGACGGCCTTAATTAGGTTAGTTCTCTGTTAAAAAAATATAACATGAAAAAAAAAATACGCAACATGAAATGTGGTGAGCTTGATTCCAGCTGAATCCGTCCAATTAGATTTTAAAAATTGTATTTAATAGATTTTTGTTTCCTTATCCAACGGAGAGTAAAATTGTCAAGAGATAGAAACGAATCATCACTGATAAGAAGAAAGAATGTTAAATGCACAGTGAAAAAAATTGGAAGAATGACAAATGGTAACTTTGAAACCATGTAGGTATGATGACCTTCATGACCCAACAATATGTATCCAAGTCAACATCGCTAAGACTGTGCAGTTATTTTGTCACAATACAAGGATGTAAGTAAATCTACATACTACATCTCTTGGCTGCATCAAAAATAAAACAGAGGAACGATACACATAGCAAAGTTGTTTGACTCCAGCATAATTTATGAACATCCCTTGAACAGCCCTCTTGAAGGTCACAAAACTCATCATCATTTTCCGTAACAGGGAATGAGTTAAAAGATTACAGAATCAATAACTCCAACATGGAATGCTAGTAAGAACAAAATCATTAGGAAAAAACTTTTTTATTCATTTGTCCATTTCCATAGGATTAAATAAACCCTGCTTCTATCACCTCTGGTTACAGTTCAACAGGTGGTGAAGATTTTGAGTTACATATAAAATATTATTTTAAAACCAAAAAAGTCATTCCAACCAGAAAATTTGGTAGGTAAGCTCTAAAATTCTCTCACAAAGAATTAAAGGTTCTCCTTTGTCAGGAGGGTGAAACTATTAAGTGATGTAGAACTATGCCTTGATCAGTTTATTTTTACACTTTCGTAAAGAGGAAGTTAAGCACAAAACCAAGATGTTATAGATAAAATTTCTGTCCTTATTTTACATGAGTATCTACTCTTCATTCTATGGTCATTTAAATGGAAATCCAAATTCATAGTTTCCAATTGCATTACTCTCTGATCAGCCAGGAGGCTGTTACAAGTTGAGTCACCAATATCCTGACATGATGAGGATCCTTCAATTTTTAGGGGAAAGGAAAATCAGAATTTTGATCGCAAAATCTGGAGTATCTTTGAAACTTCATGATTTGCGGAAGTTTAGTTCTCTTTCTACGCCTTACATCATTATTTCCAGTCTTACTAGATTCTTGCGACTGTAAAAGTATGATTTACTTTTAACATTTGGATCATTCCACTCTGTGATACCTTTTCTTGCTTCATGACACTATTATCTTAAAATATTAAGTTTTGAATTCCAAAAAGAGGGATTCATTTCTCTTTTCAGGATACTTAGGCTCAGAATATCTCAAATCCATGCCAAATAATTTTTCACACTTTAAGAGAGCAGCAGAAGATCAGCTATCTTCAGTTTAGTGTTAAAAGTAAATGCAAGAATCAAGATGGCGGATCTTCAGTCGCACTCTTGAAGTGCGTTAACTTATTTGATGTTAACACTACCGACTCAGGAAGAGAATTTTCATTACAGTGGTCTGTAAAATGCAAATACCTGAGTTGATTCAAAAGGCCTTATTTATGGTAAACATTTTCTCGACTTAGCAAAGCTTACCCACAAGAAAACTTTACATCGGACTTTCGAAAAAGACTATACGATGCGTGTAAGTTTCATGATAGATTGCAAGAAACTTATTGACAATTCAAAAACCAGCAATTATTACGACAATTAGCCTTCTGTTTTCTCCATTGGAAGCCACTTTGATGCTTCCAGTGCATCCCAAAAACAGTAGTCACGCTCGATCAATTCAAGGTTGGATAGATTTGTATCAAAAGTTAGAGTGTGATCTGCAATCAAAGAACATTGATACATTAGTTGTTGAAGTGATCCAATGAGGAAGAAAAAAAGGAAAACAAAATTTGCAGTAATTGTTGGATAGTGATGTCATGTCATCATGACGTCACTACCCATTGCCTCTCACCGATGGTCATCATCCATCAACGAGGCATTCGCCATACTTGCTCTTGCTTGCTTGTGATCATGATATGTATTTGCGACTGTTGAATATTTGCATTTTCTAATAAAATGCCTTAGTCTCAACCCAGTGTTATGTTATTGTGTGCAACCCACCTATCATCTTAAATCAGTAATATTCTTCAATGTTAAAAAAATTAGCAGCACAAAATTTGTCTAAAAATCAGACTTCAATGCCTGATGACGCGAAGAGTTGGCCTAAAATGGTATCTACCGTTATCACCACCTTTCCTGTTGCATCCTTGTGCCTGGCAAAAGTTAATGACGTGTGTTTGTTCTGAATGGCTCTAAAAAATTGGGCTTGCCATTTACAATAATTCCTTAAATTTTGCTGGAAATTGAAAAATTGATTTTGTCAGCCATAATTTGAAACTTGCATTATATTTGGATTTATTTAACTGGAACCGGGACCGTAATGAGAGAATTCGCCAGGTGATGAAGGTTGAGAAAGATATCAAGCACGACGTCATGTCCAGGCAGTTATGCTGGTATGGACATGTGCAAAGAATGTCGGAGGAGAGGTTGCCCAAACAAGTTTTGGATTGGGTACCACCTGGGAAGAGGCGACGAGGACGTCCCGTAAAGGGTTGGCGGCAGGGCGTTGACGAAGAGATGTTGCGGTGTCAGTTGCCCGAGAACATCTGGGAAGACAGGCATATGTGGCGTTTGGGTGTCGTAGAACGCCAGAGTGCGTTGTAAAGCGACTTCATATATATATATTTAACTGGAATCGACCAGACTGCATTTCACGTTGCCTGATTTCATCTCATATTTTATTTTTTCAACTGAGCACTAAACAACTTAGCACGTTTAAACTTAATGCGAATTTAACCCAGATTATGAATCATTAACTCACAAAATTTCAGGTTCCAGTGTTGCTTAGCTTTCTGATTGAAAATTAAAAAATCAGAGAAAATTAG
The DNA here is from genome assembly GCF_918797505.1 of Bemisia tabaci. Taxonomy (NCBI): domain Eukaryota; kingdom Metazoa; phylum Arthropoda; class Insecta; order Hemiptera; family Aleyrodidae; genus Bemisia; species Bemisia tabaci. The sequence continues at coordinate 29,753,464 of NC_092798.1, read as the reverse complement.
GCAATGTTCGATATATCTAGGCTAATTCTAGTTAAATCAGTCCTACGTCTTCGAAAACATTTCAAGATTTTAGTATTTTAAACGAAATAATATATATATTTTTTAAAGTTTTCAGCATAAATAATAATTTAGTTTTTTTTTTTTCTTTTTTAACAGAGAAAAACTATTTTTTACCTCAGGTGCCTACAACTCTTGGGCTGAATACCGAACTGAAATCAAACTGAAAAATTTGACTGTTGGATGTTGTCACTCCAACAAAATAGGTGCAATTAAAATAATTATACTACTGAGGCTATCAAGGATTGATCGAAAACTTGTCTGTCACACAAGTTAAGTTGTGTCATTCTCTACCATAAATGATTTCACTACGAAACAGAGAGTTGCTCTCAGATTCGTTTGAATCCATTCTTAAGCTAAATTAAGTGAACATACGATGTATATTTTATACTGTCCTCAAATCATTATTGTCACTGAAAAAAACAAAATATTCCAATGGGATTTATATTAATTTATTCTTACCGATTGGTTCCAGATCATCGTACCGTGAGCCCTTTGAACGATTATCAAATACAGCAGAACTCATCCTGATTGTGTGCAAAGCAGTGGACATGGGATCGAAATACTTTTTGCTCCATCCTAAATAATTCTTCCAATAATCTGGTGGAGTAATTTCATGCCTTGAGTGTGAAGAATTTGACCCTGGAGTGGGAGTGCTGGAAGAATAAATAATGCAAATATTGTCACACATGACAAAAGCAGAGGCAATAAATCGACAGTGAAACTGCAAAAACGTTTATCTTGATTAGTGTTTCAAAATCTTTGGTCCTATTTTATTTTCTGAAAGGAGAGTAAACCAACATCATTCATGACTTGAAATTTTCAAAGAATACTCTTTACCTATCGAAGAAAAATCACCTAAATAATCAAGAAAAGACGTTCTTTGTAGTTTTCCACATCAAAAATAAAGTTTGACAGGAAGCCTACTACACCGCAAAGAGAGATATATATTTCTGTAGTTTCACAATCAGTGTTTATGTGCTGTGAACAAATCTTGTAACCCAGACAAATTGCAGTTTGGCCACAGTGGTTCAAATAAATCTTAATATGATGATTAATAATATAAAAGCCTAAATATTTTAGGATCTCTACAGTTTCGATTACAGTTTCATCTATTTCAATCCTAGCTTTCAAATCGTTTTTTTTGCCATCTATTATTATTGCTTCAGTTTTGCTTTCTTCCATACTTAATTTTTTCTTATTTAATTTTTTTTTCAGTCTTTTTGAGGTAATTTCTGTCTCTTTTAGGAGAGCTGTCTTATCCTCAGTCTCACATGCCAAAAGAGTATCATCTGCCTATACGTTTTTATCAGTTCTATTATTCAATCTAGGTCTTACGATATCATCAAAGATACTTAAAAATATAAGAGGTCCCAAAATACTGCCCTGTGCTCCGCCCGAGTTTAATTTTATCTTAAAGTCGGGGAAAACTAAAAATCTGTTTGTAAGATAGGATTTCAGAATATTGATCAGATAAGGGGGACATTTCTCTTATAGAGAGTAGTAATAAAATCTATCCAACTAATACAATTAAAAGCGTTCTTAATATCTAATGAAACTAGACATGGTAAGCCTCTTTTACCAATTGTCTTATGTGATTGCATGTGCAAATTGCAATTTACCAGGCTAGCCTGCAAAGTGTCAGGACAAATCCTGAAATTTATTTTCTCTTCAGGATCTGTTAGAACAGCTCTGAACACTGTGATTTGCCTCGACTCTTCATTTGAGATGCAAAATTTTTCTGCGACCTACTAATATCAAGACTGTTCAGTATTCTTCGATAATTGTGACTAAAAAAAGATAGGATTTTTATTTTTCCAATCAAATTCGGATTTAAAATTATTATAAGCTAGCTCTTAGTTTTTAAACATGATTCATGATAACGTATAAGGCAGTCTTCTCGTCCACCTTGGTTGGTGGAGTGAACTTAAAAAACCACTGCTACTCTTCAAATACCAAATATTGATGCCCAAAAAGCGAAACCATGTATAAGTTTGCCACATTTTAGACTTCCTGCTGTACTTTATCTTAACTGTGGAAAACTAGTCAACGCATTTTCTTGAAAACTTTCTTGATTTTTTGTCTTCGTTGGCAGGATGTTCTGCATTAATTTCAATCTATAAAAGATGCTTGTTCCTCTTCAGAATAAAGGGGGAGGGGGTTTGAAACATCTCCATAGAAATGCACGGTTTTGCACTTTGGTCATCAATATCTCTCAAATTGTTAAAGAAGATGAAATTGGCTTTTTGAAAACAGATTTTAAATAAGTCTCTCCAGCTAGAATCTGGTAACGTTTCCAAAAATAAATTAAGCCAATGAAAAATTGGGCGTTTTTTGACGGTGATGAATGAATAAGAAGTACTTTACATGTCTTGACATGGAGTGAAGGGGGCCTACTTATGTATACTAAATATACCTTATTTTCAACAGGAATGGTAAAAGATTTTGCCTCACCATGGCTTGTCTTGGGCAAAAAAAACTAAAGACACTTAATCAAATTCTGGTATCTGATAACCATCAAGCTAAATCATTTCTTAACCAATTGATGTGATTAAAGAAAAATTTGAGGAGAGCCAGTATTCAACGCTAAGTTTAGATGAAGTGCACACATAATTACTATACCTTGATCCTCGACTACCTTTGGGCACAGCCGAACTCACTTTGACAGCTTTGGAGCCGAGGCCAGTGTAGCCATTCATGTTTTGGAGACAGTGTTTCATTTCTTCTTCACTTCCAAATTTTAGAAAACCATATCCTTTGCTGTGACCACTATTATCGACAACAACTGGAGAACAAAAAGGAGCAAAAATAAGAAAAACATCTAACCATAGGAGCATCTAATCATCTATCTAATCATAACATCTAATCATTGAAATTATTCAACATTCTGAACCATTTTCACAGGAATAGGAGTTCATAACTTTTGCTTCATCGCATAACTCTTTCAACAGGAGAGACCTCTCTATTTATAGAGACATCTCTTATAATTCTACAAAGGTGGAATTTTTCAACCCTCCTTCCACAAAATGACTTTCTTTTCAGGTAAAAAGAATACAAAATAAAAAAACTACCACACTCTGCCTGTATACAAAATGATTAAATGATGAGGGAGAAGTGCCCCATAGGCCATAGGGGGAAAAAGAGGATATACATTTTTTATTCAGTGAACCTTAATACTATTTTCTTCCAAACCTGGATTCTTTTTTAAGTATCCTTCCAATTTTATCACATTCAGAGCAAAAATATTTCCTGACCAATGCTCTATCACTTACCTATGAAGGGAGAGAAAACAAAAAAAAAATATTAAATTACCTTTTGCCAGGCGAAGTGAATGGTACTTAGCAGAGAAGGCTTTGAACAGTTGGTAATCATCAACATCTGTAGACAAGTCACCAACCCAAACAGAGAGATCCTTCTCAGCGGGGGAGGGCCGTGCATTTGAGTATGAGAGTCGAAACCTTGCTGGCTGGGAGGAAAATATACATGAAAAGAAATCCACAATGAATATTAATTTTTTATTTATGGCCATACTATACTTAAGTCACTAAAGTCATATTGGGAATAAGTCCTACTAAGAAGTACAGGCTGTTTAGAAAGGTGTCATTGAAATTTTTTTTTTTTGACTGATTAAGATTTGCAGCAAAGAAGATAATAAACTTTTGTTTTTTGCAGATTTTTTTTGCTTTCATTCAAACCAATCTGTAAAAAATTGCAATGAAACTTCAAGGTGAAAATGAAAATTTTTCGGGTAGTTACAGGTATTCATTGTTCATATGGTATTTTTTCTACACTTCATTTTTGAACAGCTACAAGTGCTCTACTAGTATCTTTCTTCAAACTTTAATGAATAGAAGAATTATCTCTCCTGATGAGAGTCCCCGCAAAATAAGTTTATGCACTTCTGGACTGCCACGGAAGATCCTCCGACATCATTTTAGCATGAAAAGTAAAAGCAAGAATCAAGATGGCGGATTTTCTGTTGCAGTCTAAAAGTGCGTAAACTTATTTGGTGAAGACTATACATGAATATTAATAAGGATTTGATTTGTGCAGACATTTACAAATCAAAGAGACATCAGTTTCTTACCGGACTGGAACTAGGAATAATTTTTCCATTGCATTTGTGCATGCAAGCTAGAGCAGACTTCTCTGTTGGGAAATTGATGAAACAGTATCCACTACCATCTCCATATTTGTTCACCACCTTGATATATTTGGGTACTTCACTGAAATAGGAGAACGCTCGGAAAAGAAACTGGTCATCCATGTATGGGTCCAGCTGCGAGAAATAAACATGAAAATTTTGTAAAAATGTCTTGTGAAATACTTATCCTTGGACTTAAAATTATGAGTAGTTTCAGTTGGAAATTTTTAAGAAAAAAAAAAAAAAAAAAACAACAACAACAACAACAACAACAACTCAATTAATAAACAAAAATGGCAAGTTTTTTGATAAAATATATGTTGATTATGATGCCAAACATTAGTCTTTATCCAGCAAGTTGCTCTTATGTCAAAATTTTAGTTTTCTTTTGCTGCAGCCCTGTCATGCTAGCAATACAACCCTGTGATTGGTTGCCTACCTTTTCCCTCCTTCTCTTGGTCTAAATTTTTTGGGTTATATTTTTGATATCCTTTCTGTGAGAATGTCTTAGCTCGTGATCTTTAAGAAGTTAATAAATCATTGCGCTATTTAAATAATGTTTACTCATTTATTTAAAGACTCTGACCAACAATATAAGTTAGAGCCGCTTAATCAATTCCCCTGTTCTTAAATTTTGAAGTGGTTCTGCTTTCGCCACAATAGAGGTATTATCAGATAAGCTGACGTTTGTTTACTTTTGGTTTGCAGGCGTTTTTGAGTAACCACTATCCAGATGAAAACATAAGACTCTCGCAAAAGCGAGGTATCAAACTAAAGTTTGGATAAGTTTTTAAATACTTTCAAACATTGTAACTCCTTAAATTTTAGCCACACAGAGATCACAACCACATAAAGGTTGCGGATCATAACAGATTATTAACAATACAATCATGAGATAGATGTTTTCAAGGTGGATAGTAGCAAACAACACTTGGTGCAGGGGCGTAATTTTGTCGTCAGTGCCTGCAAATCAAAAGTAAACAAATGTTAACTTACCCGACGACACCTCTACCTTCGACCAATGGTGAGCATAGCTTCACCCTGCCAACATTTAGTCTCATTAGAAATGAATCATATTTTTTACCCCTAAAACCTTTCCCGAATGAAATCAGTATTGTAACATCATGTCTTTGCCAGTAAACAAGAGCAGTAGAATTGAAAATTGCACATTTTCTTTTCTCTAGCTTCTTCCAGAGGAAACATTTCAAAGTTACATTTTCTTGTGGCGTCTAAGTAATAGACCCTAGGCTGGAGTGGAAAGTGTCAGTTGATGATAGGATCGGACAATAGAGCGGACACATCGTATGTTGAGACACAAGTCAAGTATTGTTCAAGTAACCACTCATCAGTAGTGCCATCTGACTGCATGTATTAACCTGTGGAGTGGTGCTGATTCAGCGGTAACCAGAGATTGACATTTGTCTCAACATATGATGCGTCCACTCTACTTATCATGATCACAAATATCTATTAGGTCTTTTGGCAAGGCGTCTGCCCAAAGTTTATCCAATAAATAACTGCAGGAGACAGATAGAATTTGGCAGAAGATGTGCACACATCAATGCGAGTGAAATCTTGACTGAATTTTTAAAGCACCGGAGACAAAATCAGTGTCTTCTGCCAATGGCACTCACTGCTGCTGAACCTTGGTGGGAATGTGTACGTTCTAAATACGTTAGAGATGCTAATCAAACTAATGTGAGAATAGAATTAAATTATCATAAAGGGTATGTTTAAAATATGAGTATTGATGATCTGTAAAGAGTAAAGACTTACATGGCTCATGTAGAGCGTGCCCACATTGGTATAACTCTGATTGGAATGGCTCATTTTTGCACTAAGATGAACGATATATCAATAACGATATACTCAAATAATAGCGATAGGTCTTTTGGATAAACTGTATAATAAGAAATACAATAGTGTGATAAATTACTGGGGAAAAAATCAAGTCAAGCCGGTTCTGCTCTCCCTAACCTCAAAATCTCACAAACAAAACACAACACCAAACCTCACGTTCATTGGCTGCCGCTCATTTCGTTTAAAATTTGCGCGGGAAATTCAAAATGACGCACCCTACATCCGTTGAGCGACAGAGCACAGGGGAGAGTTTCATGAGCCGCCGTCCGCCGTCCGCAGCGCGCATGGCGCACGACCTGCCTTTCATTATTTCACTTCATCCAGCGTTGAGAATTCACTTATTACTTCACACGATCAGTGAGTAATTGTTAAAGTCGAAGATTAAAAAAAAAAAAAAAAAAAAAAAAAAAAAAAAAAAAAATTCTAAGACATACGAGTTTCTCCGCCTTTTATCTCGATATAATACGCAATTAGACGTAAGACGCGCAATGGAACGCAGGACGTCATATAATACGCGCGGCGTCTTAAAATACGCCAAACGGAGACGTTCTATACTTTTTATATTCATAGAACTCGTCCCTGTCGGCACTCGGGAGTCGGGACTCACACCACACCATGGACGAAGAAAGATATTACATTATTAGGACCTTTCTGGTGTGCGAGATCCGAGCGTCAGCACGATCTGGCAGACGCACTTTTGAGTTATTTAGAGGAGCTACTTTCAGAATATGTCTCATACATACCGCTAGTGTTGAGAGGTACTCTTTCCGAAACCGCGTCGTTTTAGGTTTGAATTTTTAAACGAATTGTATGGTATTATTTCTGTAAAAGTATCCAAAAAAACAAAAATATGATTTTTGTACAAAATTTCGGCCCAATCCAAAAAATGTCACTAATTACAAAAAAAAAAAAAAAAAAAATAGGCACCCAAAAAAAATGATGGCAGTACCGTTTGGATTCATCATTTAAAAGGAAATGATATCAAAACGGCCCAATTTTCTCTTTCATGCCCATGCAATATACCAAACACCCCAACGTTTATCACAAAAAAACAAAAAACAAAAAAACAAAAAAAAATTAAATACCTATAAGGTATGATGACCTGAACACGTTTATTTGATCCATCGCTTTAAAGGAGTATGACATCAAATCGGCCCAACTTCTCTGAAAATAAATATGCCCATCTCTGATCAATAATTTTTTCGAGACCTTCCGACTCATTGCTGAGGAGACACTGATCATTACTTGAACCTTAGTATATGTCCTTGTTACGATGTCAAAGAGGTCCTTATGAGAACCGTAATGCATTTGTTTTCTTTAAAGAGATAAAAAACGAAAAATCGTTATAAAATTGAAAAAAATTGGAAGAAAAAAAAAGGAATGGGCCGGCCGGCCGTACATACAAGTGGTAGATAATAGGGTGGAAAGAGGGTTAACAATCCCTTAGACCAAAATATCGAAAATTTATAATGGGGCATATAAAGCTGTCGTATTGAATGATGTTTAAGCTCCAGCAATTTTCCTCCTTTCGTCCTCTAAATTTTAGAGAGGGAATTCCGGAATTAAGGCTATCTTCAAAATGACATTAAGAGACACAGAGCCTGTGATGGTAGGCATCAATTAGGTTTGAAAAAGCCTAGATTTCTCCAAAAAAGAAAAAAAATCCAACTTTGAAGGGTAATTTCAACGAAAGCACTGTAAATATTAGTACTTTTTAAAAGCTAGCACGACTTTAGACTCTCAGTTTTGCACTATTCGAGGGACAGGAGATAAAATCACAGCGCATGCATTTCCTTGAAATTCGCATTAGGTGTACAAATAAGACGGTAAATATGAGGCTGTCAGTCTCAATTATTTTTTGACCCTTGAAAATCGTTATCTTGTGCGTTGTTACTTGTTACGGTTAAGATAATGGGTATCCTCATTTCCTCTGATCTACACAAAATTACCGGCTCTGACTGCTCAGAGTGGGGCGCTACTATTGAGTCAGTCGAAAAGAAACGATACTTGAGATTTTATCTTTTCTTATGAATTTAATCCGCTCAATTCGGTGGCAGTCTGCCGATCCCACTAAGTAATACAAAATCAGTGCGCTAAATTGGTTCATTCAAAGATTTCACCAAGTATTATTTTCAAAAGTTGATCTTCATTCTAGCTGCTCTAAGGAAACAAAGGTACCAAGTCTGTGATACGAGGTTAGTCCGTTAATTATTTGTAATATTAATATGTTAGTTGCTAAATTTTTACTGCCCTCGATTGGATTTAAAAATGACGCTATAAGAAATTTCTCCATGAAAATTTTCAGAGTCCGTTCGCTTAAAATACAGCAACTATTTTCAGTTAGCAAGGTAGCCGTTTGAATTTGTGTATAGAGTAATCTTCCTCCCGTTTTGCCTTTTTTCATCAATTCCTTTATTAAATAACTATATTCTACTATTACTGCATTCATTCATTTATGTTTTTAAACCAAACGATTGGAAATATTTATTGATGAAAAACTATACCTACGGCTTGATAACCGCTCGTCACCACGAGGCGCAACTGAGAATTGAGGATTGGCTCAGTGGTTTTGGGCATTTTGTGAGGGAAATCACATTTATTCGTGATATTCTGAAATTGGGTTATAGTGTGAAAAGCCGCCATTAGGCAGCGCTGATAGTGATATCATCGTGAAATTCCATGCTCCCCCGGAACACGCTTAAAAAATAACATTTTACCAAACTGGAAGAGGTCACTTCAACGGCATGTCAGTTTGCCTTCAAATTTTAGTGTAGGCAACCCAAACTCCCACGTGGTTGAATAGTGGTATCACCCCCCCCCCTAACAGTTAGATATCGGCGAATTTGTGGTAGAAACGATAACTTTTGTTTGAATCGCGACAACTTATTTTAATTTTTAAGTCTAAATTTAATTTTTTTTTATTTTTAAATTTAAATCTAATACTTTTATGTCGTATGAAGGTTCAGTTTGAATTTGGATGCAAGCGTATTTACCATTTACCAATAAACGGTCAGTAAGGCAAGTGCTCCCCTCACGCTGTTATCCACTGAACTGTTTTTTTAAACTTCCCACCCGGGAAGAAGAATATGAAAAGAGAGAGGAGAAGGAGAAGAAAAAGGATAAGGAGGAGAAGTAAAGAGAAAGGATATGTAGGAAAGGATAGAAAAGGATAAGCAAAAAAAAGTAAGGTGAGGAAAATAGAAGTAAGACGATATAGGAGAAAAAGACAGGAGAAAAATATGAAGAAAAGAGAAGAAGAAAAAGGAATAAAAAGAAGAAAAGAGAAACGAGAAGAATATGAATAAAAGAGAGGAAGAGAAAAGGAGGAAAAGAAAAACAAGAAGAATAAGAAGAGAGGAGGAGGAAGGAAGGAGTACGAAGAAGAACAACGAAAAAGGAAGATGAGGAACAAGAGGAAAGAGGAAGAACAAAGAGATAGAATAAAAAAAAGAAAATGAATATGGAGAAAAGAGGAAGAAAAAGAAGAGGAAAAAGAAGAGAGGAGAAATGAAAAGAAAAAGAAAAAAAGGAGAGAAGAAAGGGAGAAGAAGAAAAGAAGAAGTAAGAGACAGCAAGTAGAGAAGGAAGAAAAAAAGATAGATGAAAAAAGAGAATTGAGAAGAAAAAAAGTAAGGAGACAGAAGGAGAGGGAAGAGGGATGGAGAAAAGAGAATGAAGAAGAAAAAGAGGCTCGAGGAAAAGGGGAAACAAGAAGATGGGAAGAGAAAGGATAAGGGCCTCGTTGCTTCATCACACAACATTAAAATATGCCTTGAATAAACCCTTACATTTCACTACTTATGCACTGAAATGTGGGCGTTTGTGTTCCCAGGTAGTGTATGTATCCTCAGGACTTACCATGGCTCGAGTTTACATTCGAAGACTTTGCGTAGATGGGTGGAAAACTACATATTTGATGTTGTTTTATGTCAATTTCAGGCGGAAAATGAGGGAGTTGAGGGTGATAAATGAGAATAAGAATATATTTTAGAAAAACTATGAACTTTAAAGAGTTTTCTCTCCTCATATTTTTAAATGTTACTTTGCAGGACAACCGTCAGAAAAATGGAGTTAAAAATTTTCATCACTGTCTTTCTTGTTTGTGGGACCTCAATGCTCATTTCATGCGAGGCGCGTTCAGCTGATCTAACGAATGAAGCTGTAATCCACCCAGGTAAACATCGTCCTTGGGTCATTCTCGTTTTCTATCTCTCCTTGAAGAATTTCCAAATATACTCAAATTTATTTACAATGATAGAATAAACCACTGATAAAAAAATCGTACCTAAACTGTGCCTGAGACGATATATTTCTGATATGAAAGTGCGTCTGTAAGTGCGCTTCGTCATGCCATCATGTTGCGGCCACTTGATCAATATTTTGGAAGTAGGATTATGAGTTTTCTATTGAATTCAATCAGGAAATAAAACAATGACTGTGATTCGACGCAAATCCGGTCATATCTTGAGTGGTAATATCGATAGTGATATATAGTATCTCATAGATACTCAAACCTATAAATATGACCATACATTCACTCACACTTTCGGACCCTGTCAGACAAGCGTACACACATGTATTTAATTATAATATACCAAAGACATTTTGTCACGAAGCGATGATTTCAAAAATAAGACTTGCAATTATCCAAAACATGTATACAACAACCAGAAAATGTCTATATCACTCGTGTGTCAGAGCTTGACAAATAAGTGGCAAGGTATAAAATAGTATTCTTTATTTATTTTTCTAAATAAAACCACAGGAACACTTGCAGTTTGAAATATTAAACGATGAGCTGAAAGTCAGACTTACGAGCGACCAGGGACTTACTTAATACGACAGTCAATTATTATTCTAGTCGCATTGTTGTATGATTCAAATGCGGGATCCAAATTAAGTGAGCGGGATCCCCCCTCCCCCCAAACCTAAAATTGCAAAAAAACCTAAGTGCTCAGCCAAACTCCGTAGTAAAGCACGATTTACCTGACGCGTTTTGGGCAAATCCTGACATAATTTAAAAATCGGGTTTTGCCCGTGGGGCCAGGACAGATTGCGATTTTCCTAAGTATGCCGCGCAAAAATTCCGAATATTTAAAGAGAAGGAAAATACCAGCGAGCCGATTATTGAAATTGATAGACAAAGCTATAGACAATAGAAGACAAAATGAATATGGAGGGATCCTATTGGTGGAAGCGGGGTGGTTGCAATGGACAAAGGAGGTAGATAATAGACTAACTAACGAAAATCCACGAGAAACCCTATTGTTAGTCCATGATTTGCACCCTCAGTCCATAAGGACTCCCATTTCAACCAATAGGATTGCTCCGTACTCCCTATGTCTTCTTCGTCCATAGCTTTGTCCATTAATTTCAATAATCAGCCCGCAGGCTTGTATAAGCGTGACATCATAAGTGTAAAGTTTCATAATTTTAAGGAGAACCTCATAGGATCTATATATTTTTTCACTCCTATTTTTGAAAGAGTAAATCGATTATCTTGCGTTAGTGAATGTATTACTTTCCAATTTTATAATTTCAGAATTAATGAAAGAAGTCGGATTAAAGGATTGGATGTTCGAGCGACTAATCAAAAAAGCTCTGGAAGCCTTCAAAAGACTCATGAAGAAAGGAGACGCCAGTAAAAATATTCCAGTACTAGACCCATTGTACACGGCCGCAGACACGGCGTATTATAATTCAAATGATGGCGTTTTTGAGTGAGAATTTTTATTCTATAAATCGTATTTAATCGCATGAAATATTCGAGGCGTCTAGAACCAAAACTGGCAATCTCTATTGCCAGTCTAGAAATTGTGCAATCATATTAATTTTGAGCGAGGGGCAACCAAAACTTCTAGCTGTCTTTAACATTTTTCCAAGTTTTCTCGCTTGATAACAGAGAATTTACAAAAAAAAGAAAGAAAAGAAAACATAAACATGGAGGTTTTCTCGCGTTCTTTCAATATTAAAATTTTAATGATCGCATAATTTTTAGACAGGACAAAGGAGATTGCCGGATTAGGTTATAGACGCCTCATTTTTCGCATCTATTTTAAATAAACTCACAAAATACAACTTTGCAATCATTTTTCAAAATAAGTACAATCTTTTCCAACGTTTCTGTATTCCAAACTAACTCGACAAACAATATGTTGTTAAACTTAAATTAAGAGGCTAACCTTAGTCGTGGCTGCGTAAGCTTTCCTTCATTAAAGTTAAAAGGAACCATATACCTAGGATTTCACAGCTCTCTTGAAAAATGATAAAGTGTAGAATTTCTATTACAAAGCCTCCGATTCTGACTATACAGCACCTTTTTATCGAATACTTTACACAGGAACTTGTTTGAAAATGGTCGAACCCAATAGATTTATTAATTTAGAAAAATAAAAACAGGTCAAATTGAATTCAATTTCAATTTCTTCTTATTTAACGTCGAATTGCGCATTCGCTAGTGTGAAAGTCGCAGTATTGAGGGAATCCTGTGCGACCTCCACCTAGCCGGGTAAAATAATTAGAAGCGCCACGCCCTATGGTTGCGCCGTTAGCGGAAACAGCTCCGACCTCGAGCAACTATTTTAACTCTCCGGAGATCAAATTGCATACCCCATGGAAGGAAGGAGTTTCCAATGAATCCAGTTTACCATCAAGGATTATGATTGAATTCGTCATCGGCGCCGCAACGCTGAAAGTTCACCGCGACTTTACGCGCCTATTTTACCTTTCCAGGGATCAAATTGCAGTTTTATGAGTAAACTAACGGGAAAATAAAATAAAAGAGTTTGTAAGAGAGCTGGACTCGGAGAAAAGTATTTCTGGAATTCAAGTTATTGACCACGTTTTATCAATATTTAGAGATGCCCAAATTGTTCACCAGATACAAAACACAAAGTTTACAGAAAACCGGATAAAAGTATAAAAAATACACCAAGAAACCTTCAGCGTTTCACGGGGAGTCTACCCCTAGGAGGGGGTAACCTAAAGAGAGGGACGACATGAGAGCTTGTGACGTAAAGCCCGTGGGTCAAAAAGTGGTAGAAGACCTCGATTCTTGGAAAGCTGAGGCTTTTATAGCCTCTGCGACATCATGGGTCATGTTATGAGCTGGAAAGTCCCTATTGGACGGTTAGCTCGGCTGTCTTATTGTCGATCAAGTAATCATAATTAAGAGTTCAGAAAAGAGATAAGATGAGTAAATGAACTAAAACGATGGCTTTTTGAATTTAAACTGGCAAAAAACGAATTTAAAAATAAGCTGAAACTGAATTTTAAAAATTTGAAAAGTGGGAGATGGAAAACTGGAGGACGAGTTTAAAATTATGACGCAACCTTACGTGGCTTAACACCTGTTTTAAACGTGTTTTATTGGTTCTAGTTTCATGAATTACTATGGAGAAAATCGAAGCTCGGCGATGCTTGATTTTTCTTCTCTATGCGAAGAAAATTCTGCAAAAACTTCAAGGAATGATGTCAATTTGTACTCCTTTAAAAAAATAACATAGAGGCGGAGATTTTCAGACACCGTAAACGAAATATGCATGTCATTACGGACTTACACCGTCGATACATCCATTCAAATACCATAAGTATGTTCACCGTATGTTTGTAGATTCTGAAATAATTTTCCACACAACACCACATTTAACTCACCACATGCTATTTAATTTTGTAGATTCAAAATGGAGAGTAAGAATGTCACGACGACAGGGCTGTCCGAGTTTGTTGTCAACCATGTCTCGGCGAGTATGTTCAGCTTAAAGGCTGATTTAGACCTGACGTTCACAAACATCAACAGAAAAGGAACGTACAAAGCCAAAGCTTCTCTATTTCAAGACGTCGATGTATTTTATGGAGACGGATCATTAGAGTAAGTAAATTTTGGTTGGGATCATCATATGTCTATCCAAAATATTAAATTCGTCACCAAGATGGATCATATAGGTACCCTTTAGCCGCATATAACGTAGATCACAAGAAGAAAGGCATATCAAAAGTGGCAATGCCACGCAGCATTCTTCTCATAGAAGCGCAAGGAAAGAAGCTTGTAACACGAATGCAGAAATTGAGTATATTCGCAATCGAGTGCATAGGCGTAGCTAGGTCATTTTGCTGAGGGGGGGGGGGGGGGGGGGCTTGCTTACTTGCAAATACTTGCTTCAAGCGCCGTGGCACGCTGCGGCGCGGCAGGCGGGCAGCCAGCGCGAGACGCGCATTGGCGCCTACAAACCTAACAGGGATACTTCACGCGTTGCGCAACGCGTGAAGTATCCCTGTTAGGTTTGTAGGCGCCTGTGTGTCGCCGCTCCGCTTTGTGTTCGGCTCTAATATTTAATCTGGCGGAGTCAGCGTTATTCAACTCATGATTTTGAAATGTTTGCACATCCTGTATGCATGGATTATTCTCATTTTAATTGATGAAAAAAAATATGTATTAAAGGAAAATATAATGTATGTTTTGTAAATATTAAGGTGGTTCCGTATCAAACTTAATGATTTCAAAAGCACACGAATTTCTACACAATTTCTTGTAGCCTTTTATCATAGGCGTAGGTAGGTCATTTTGCTGGGGGGGGGGGGGCTCCACCACCGGGGGTCCTCCCCTGGAAATTTTTTGAAATTTTAACTCTATTTGAGCGCATATCGAGGCACTTGTGGCGCTAATCTTTCTTCAATTTCTGCCTAAAAATCGCCCAGTTTTATGCATTTTAAGGTTAAAATACTTTAAAATTGTTGCATTCAACAGGTTATTCTATTTATAGGCATCCTCTCACGGGCCACGGCGACAGAGACTTTACCGTTGAAGAAGGTGTTTTTGTACCATCCAGAATTTCTGGGGGGGGGGGGAGCAGATGATACTATTTCCAATTCTGGGGAGGGCCAGCCCCCCCCCCCTTCCTACGCCTCTGATCGAGTGTGGTAGGAGAACAGGAAAATTTTCTCCTTAAACACTCAATTTCAATAAATACGTCATTACACCGTGAGTGTATCCATGTCTCTTACGGATGTAGCATATCTACGTTTACAGGAATTATTCTCCGCTCTTTGCCCTTCACTTCATTCATCGTCATAGTTTAAACACAATGATGTTCATTTTCCGGGACGTAAGATTTTTCGTCACAGCCATTAAATTTAAATGTTAGGTTATTTATATGTGTTTTCTTTAAATTTATGTTTCAGTGAGAGCGTTAGCAACTTAAACATTTTGCTCCACTTACACTTTGGTCTCAGCCTTAATAAAATACTATACGTCAAAGAAGTCGGTGTCAAATTCAATGTGCAGCAGGGCTCGGTAAGTTATTTGAAAATTCTGTAAAATTTCATGGGTTCTGCTAAACATTTCTGATGAGGAAAGAAAAAAGGTTGGGTACAGAAAAGAAGTAAAAAATGAGCGCATTAAAATTCAAACATCGCGGCAACTTGTTCTGCAACGTTCAAAAAAGTCATGCCTCCTTATAATTTGATTTTGATTTGATATATGAGATATTTCGAGGTAATACCATGATTTGTTTATCTCGATAGTTTTTGAGAACACAAAAAAAAAATTACTTTCGATCATATTTCTGTACCTTGATTTGATAGAATTTAAGACAGGTGGTTTTAGCATGCGAATTTGTAACGTTCGGTAATTGGCGGAGTCGCATTTTCATTCGTTCATTTTGATTTCAGGTGAATTTGGATGGACTTCTGAACAACAGCAAATTAGGGAAGACCGTGAATAAAATTCTTTCAGATGGAGGAGCAAATTTCGTAAATAAAAATAGAGAAAGGATCCAACCTCACATTAATGAAGCTGTCAAGACAAGAGTATCGCACCTCATCGATGGAATGACACTGCCAGAATTGATTCAGTTTTTGGAAGCTCTAATCAATGCGTAAAATACACCATTGAGTTGGAAGTATTTAGCTTGGAAGAAGGGCCAACAATTTTTTAGAGCCGGTCACTTTCTCATGTGATGGAAAAGGAGGAGAGAGCGACACTATTTATGTGAAAATCAACAAAATAAATAAAATATTCAAAATTGACCAATAAACTGTTTTTAAAATCCCATATGAGCTACCTAATAAGCTCCTTCGTTGAGGAATGTAATTTGATATCAGTAAAGGACATAATTCGACTTCCTCACCTGCTATCTTTGCTTAGGGTTGCATAGTAGATAAATTTCCGGATGAATATACATATCCGTTAAGAAACACGGTACCCTTCAGGTGGGTAGATTTTTGGATTGTTGCGGCATGAACGGAGCAATGGCAAAATTGGAACAACGCAACGCACGTTTCCGGATTGCGACATCCCAGAATTTCCGATGTTACTTTATTTTTTTGGAAGCGAACAAACGAAAGACCAATATTTTGACATTATCGTAGCGATCGGAGCAACATTCCGTAAAACAGCTCAAAAAGAATCTATTTGCAAAAATTGTGCCGTTAATGAGTAATTGTTTTTGAGTGAAGAGAATAATGCTGTCTTAAACATGCATCCATGGCTATGACGTATGTACGAATTGTGCGGGGTACGTACTGTTTAAGTATAAGTTTAAAAAACTGCTTTTATTAAAAATTAAATTATTAGTTTATTTATAACTTTGAAAGTTCTTACTTTTGCTTAACTTAAACTTTTAATAAATCAATATTAATAAATATATATATTACAATCCAATATAATTAAAACACGTGCGTTAAAAGAAATTAACGGTTCGATTGAAAATTTAGCAGAAATCTGTAGGATGATTCAAAATCTGTAAAAAATCAAATGAATGATTGTTCACTGGTTTTTAATTGAAGAATAGAAATTAAATACGCACTTTACAACGTCACAAATCAAAATAAGCATCATCCCATCATCGAAAGGTTGGTATTGAGGCAATGAACATGGAACTAATTTTCGGTCAATAGTCTCCTAGATTTTAGCTCATCTTGCTTAAAAATCAAATTTCCAAAGGAAAAATCTAGATTTTTGTACTGCTTTTTGAGCAACATGTTACCTATACGGGTATTAATGTGTGTCAGAGGACGATTTTTTTCACTCATAAGTATTTTAGTAGGTATACAGTTTGATTTCTGAACCTTCCTCTATTCCGAAGAGAAAAAAAAGGAGGTGTTTGCATCTTGAGGTTTGTTTACCCTGTGACGTAGGTCGCTACAACCTGGCCAGCGAAATCCGGAATTTGAAGTATGAAAAACGAACCATAATGTCCGAATTTTTTGCTTACATTAACTCATGATATAATTTCAAGTACTTTTGATAGAATGACTTTTTTCCATAAATTACACCATTTCCAAGAAAATCGACGATAAAGCTCGTCGTACCGACCCACGTCATCAAAAAAAATTCAAGATGCCCGGAATGCAAACACCTCCTTTTTTTTCTCTCTATGCCACTACTTCACATTCTTGCCCAGAAAAGTCAATTTTTGTGAGACATCAATTGAGTAGTCAGATGCGCGGGGATTTGCTTAAAAATAAAGTTTTAAGTGATCACCCAAAGAAGGAAAACTGTCAGTGGCTTGGCGTGAATTGCGATGTATCGATTGTTATGCCATTTTTAACTATGGTAAATAATCGATTGTTAAGGTGTTCGCTGCGAACACCCTGTTTATCGATACTTTTTTATAGGTTTAACTGGCATAACAATCGATACATCGCAATTCACGCCACGCCACTGAAAACTGTTTTAGGTAACTTCCGAATCGAGGACCCAAGACTTTGCAGGATTAATTGACAACAAGAGAACTCGCGAACAACTTTCATTGCGAACTGAAGTTTTTGAATCCTAAAATTTCGGAACTAAACGATTAAGAGCAAAACGCGCTGGATGCATACTTTGGTACGACATTTATTGGTACCTAATATTTCAAAAAAGAATATTTTTCACTGCTTGAATGAACCCATCCAGTCAAGAAGTTTTCGCATGAAAATGTGGGGTTATGTCAGATGCAAATAGTACCGAGCGTGTAAGGAAAATTCACCGTCAATGAGTGAAATACGGGAATGGTCGAGACGATATTTAATCGTTCTAGTTTTAATGAGACATCGTTCGCGGTTAATGGTCGGTGAAAGTGGAAAACCGTCGTCAAATCCCGTAAGTCAAAGGAGAGGGTTTGTGCGGGAGTTCTGTTGTTTCTTTCGAAAACTTCGGTTGAGCAAGTGGTTTTGCAGATTACTAATACACCAGCGTATATCGTCACGTCCCTTACAGTACAGCTGCATGTCTTCCGCTGTCCTATATGAGTTTATTGTGCTCGTGGTTTATTGTGTGTGTGTTATTACTTAACGACGCGAGTGCCCAGGATTCCCGGACGTATGAGCATATTTCACCTTCACCGGAGAAAATTACCTATGGAGCCTTGACTCCAAACGAAACTGAGCTACTGTTCGACTTATATCTCAGAGATTATGACAAAATGTACAGGAGTAACGATTTTAGAAGGGAGAGGTTGGATATTTTCAGAGAAAATTTGCTACGTTATGATAAGATGAATGAGGCGGATAGGGGAACTGCTGTTTATGGCATCGATCAGTTCTCTGATTGGACATGTGAGTAACTTTTTAACTACGTAGGGCAACTGAGACTGATTTTGTGCTACGAGAACCGTTCCACTGATTGAATTTCAATCATTGAAATGCAGTTTCTTGGACATTTTGGATCAAATCATTAGCTTTCAAACGCGACCCTCTAAAACTTTCTTGGATAAAAAATAACTTAATTTGGGGAAAGGCTGCAAGAGGGGGACAAATCAAAGGAAAACCCCGGGACATTTTAAAATAGTTACAAGTCCATTATCAACTGTTAACGAAAAATAAATAAAAATGAGTCGTCGATTTGCTGTTACTGTGAGACCGAGACTGATTATACGAGGTAAACACACTCGGCCCAGTGTAGTAAAATCAAAGCGCGTAAAAACAAAGGTTATACTAAGGTTGGAAATTTAACTACCAGCTCTCTCAGGACGGAAAAACTGGAAAAACTTCTTGGATAAAAATTACCTATTCACTGAGGGCTAAGATATGAAGTTTTTTCAAGGACGGAATGATGACAAAATTAGCTCTTACAGGCGGAGGTAATTTCGTCTGAGTTTCTGTGAGTACAGCAGTGAGTACAGCAGTGAGTAGTCTGATTGTTGTTTCATCTCTCTTGCACTTAGAGGTATCCCATTAGAGAAACTGGGATAACATTTCTAGCCCTTACTACTGAACTTTCAAAGCTCTTTTTCGATTTGATAGTTCTACACACATGTTTCTAGAGCTTTTGAGTTTAATACTAGGTATTAAATGAGGTAATTATTGATTTAATTATTGAATTTAATACTATTAAAAAAATCGCTAGTTCTAGAGCCAGCAGCACAACAGGGTGTTTTTTTCAGAAGTCACGCTGAAGATTCACCTTCATCGAGGAAGCTGGTTTTAGGAAACTCTATATAAGGACCTTCAGGCTTGGAAAAATGCCTTTGAAGGATGCATTCGAAAACTTCTGTACTATCGAACAATTCTCATGTTCGATACGGTTCTTTAAACGCCTCTTATAGTTTTTTCCCCTTCAGCCCATTTTTTTTTTTTTTTTGTTATAGTTGAAGAATTTAAGCAAAGAATATCAGGGATAAAAAAAGAACCATTTGACTTAAGTGTGAACGAAAGCATGGTATACTATGATGATCCATCTCCTGGGGATAAGAAGATAATTCCCGAAAACTTTGACTGGAGAGACGAAGGAGTAGTGGGCCGTATTAAAGAACAGGTTCGTATGATTTTAATATAAGGATAAAGATCAATTACTATAGTCACTCTGTGACCACAAAGGGGCGAATTATTATGATCTATAATTGAGTTCCTATCTAGCATGAAACTAGCAATATGATTTCCACGTAGCGAAACTTGAGAGAAGATGTCCAATACAGTTGGTAATTTATTTCCAATTGTACTTCCATTTTATTTCCATCAATTTGTAATTTATTGGTAAATTACCTTGATCAATCAATCCAGGAGAAATTTTTACCCAATTTACCTACAGATAATAATGTGGCCAATAAAATTAAAAAATATTAATACCGTATCTGCTGAACCATACCGAACTTAAATGATGTGGACTAAATTATGACGACGATGAAGATATGAGGACTTCATCAAAGGGTGTCTCAATGACGACATCAGTACATGTCCCGACTACGTCATCAACGGTTGCCATTATAACATCTTCAAAGTTTTAAGTATCTCTTATGATGTAAAATATTTTTAAATAGGTAAAACGGGCCTTTGGGGCCTTTTTAGTTTTTGAAGTTTTGAAACGTGGTGTATATACGAGATTGTGGACCGCTGGACAGACTGAGATGAAAATATAGAGCAGTTTTTACTTAAATGCTTGTTATGTACTGAAAAAATCTTCTTCATCTACCAGTTATGATTGAGGTCAGAAAGGATAAGAAAGGTAATCATGATTTCCAAAAAATTGTGATGACAAATCAATCAAAGTTGTCGCGTGCAGCTTTTAATTCTGCTCTCGCAAGTTTTCTTTTTCTTAAAAATCCGTAAGTTTGTCTTAACTTTATTTTTATTCGTATTTCATCACGTCTTATTTCTTGAATCAACAGGGGTTTATTTGCGGTTCTTGTTCTGCGTTTGCAACCGTGGCTACTCTTGAAATACTTTACAGCATTAAGCACCGTTCTATCAAGTATTTTTCAGAACAGCGTAAGTCTGAGCATTCTCCCATTATCGGAGGAAAAATTTTCATTCTTTTTGACGAAATGTTTACGACCATTTCGGGTACCTAGAGGGGGTTGAATTCCAAGAGCGCAAACTCTAAAAACGCAGTTGAGGATTTGCTGAGTCGTTTGCGCAAGAGATTACCCTTGAAACTGGAGAAAAAGAAACAAGGAAAACTTTAGGTATGATAGAAATGTGGTTGCAATGTAACAAAATTTCTACAATGACACGATGTTGAATAGCGTCTGTTCAAAAGATAAACGCGCACATAATTTAAATGAGTATGTTTGTGAAGGTTGCTCAAGGGCGAAAATAATCCTTTAAACATGAAAATTTGAAGAGATTTATTTGATTTTTGTCAACTAGGATTTTATGTTTGGAACTTTAGGTCGGCTTTGTCTAAATACTTCGCCACTGAGCGAGCAAGAGAAATTAGTATTGCATGCCACAAACGGTACATGAATTTCACTCTAACGCCCAGATGCAACTCTTTGAGCTCCATAGATGTCGGTGTTGCATACTCGCGGGAGAGAAGGAGTTTTTACTCCCTGGGCATTCATCGCTTCCTCCGCGGTGTGGCGCAGCAGCGGAAAGTACAAAGAGGATCAAAAAAGACAGAGCGCCTTCAATTCCCCATTTCTACTACAAAAACACGCTGGATGTGAGTATCGTTTGTGCTTAAGTTTTATTCCTAATGTCTTAAAGGTGTCTTTGTAGTATACACGAAAAATTGAAAGCGCTCGGTTCTTTTGGATTCTCACAACACTGCCAGCCACACCGCGGGTGAAGCTGTGAGCGCCTACTGAGTCAAAACGCCTGCAAAACCGTGTGTATGCAATAGGGACATCCGTGAAGATCGAATAGTTGCATGCAGGCGCTATAACGAAAATCATTAGGTACTCGCATGCGATAGTAACTGAGGACTTTTTACTTATTTCTCTTGTACCTTACCTTAATTCCAGCATTTCAAATTAACTGTGCCAATAATGTAAACTATAGGTATCGAAAAAAAATTATTGAAGGAGCGCCTCATAAAGCTCAGTTAGCCCAAAGCTGATTACGGAATGAGGCAACCAAACTAACAAAGGGATAAAGTAAGGTGTATCATGTGCAACTGAAAGCGCTTCAAGCTATAATCGATTATTTTCTCCGACGAAGCCTCTTAAGGAAGCTATTTCCTACCTACTTAAACCTTTAATAGAAAAGTTAAGATGCAGGTGATCAATTTTCCATTCCTCACAAACGGATCAAAAAATTGAGCTACCAATTTTGACCTCCGATGCTCTGCGCTGTTCATTTAGGGATCAAGAAAGACTCAATCAGAATTTTTCAGAGGTTGTCTCGTTAAGATCATATTATATTCAGGGAGGTTGAGTGACAAAAATAAGCTTTATCAACAACCTCCTATCCTTTTGAATTACGCAACTCTGACCCCAAGTTTTCGGTGGAAAGAGCAAATTCTGAAAAATAGCGGGAAAATTATCTTCAGTACTGAAAAATATTATTCTTTTATATTTTTTTTTTCTTTAAGAGGGAAGCTTACGTTATACTAGACTCGACCCGCCTAACCTTTCCTTCGTAAAACCTAGAAAGGCAACTGAGGAGACTTCACACTTCGTATAAAACTTTGAACAGCCCCTAGACTCATTTTTATTGTATTTCTAAGGCAGGTTGATAAAATTAGCTATCTTAGGTTGAAAGAAGACAGAATGGAGATGATGCATGTGTGAGGAATTTGCGATTTGACTATTGATTCTTGCGTAAAAGTTCACGAGAAACACGATGGTGCCACTGGTTTTCTCTGACATTAACTCCCAAGCTCAAAAAAAGCTCTCAAGTTGAGGCCAAAATGGAGGGGATATCCCACGCTATCCTGAGAGTCCACCTCTACATCAAAACAAACTCTTCATGCAAAGATAGGGAGCAAATACATTGACAGGGCTGCCACTTTATTTGGGGACTCCAAAACTGAAAACACGGCAACCCTGCTAATGTACTTGCCCCTATCTTTGCATGGAGAGTTTGTTTTGATGTAGAGGTGGACTCTCAGGATAGCGTCGGATATTCCCTCCATTTTGGCCTCAATTTGAGAGCTTCTTTTGAGCTTTGGAGATGATTTCAGAGAAAACCAGAGGCACCATCGTGTCCCTCGCGAACTTTTACATAGGAATCGATGGTCAAATCGCAAATCCCTCATACATGCAACATCTCCATTCCTTGTAATTTGTTTTTCCATTTATGCATGGGTATTGTTTAAGAGCTCCTTGATTGTGACACGAGGTCACGTGGATGCGGCGGAGGTTGGAGTCATAACATGATCAAATATGTGCAAGAGGCCGGGGGGTTGGAATCAGATAAAACGTATCCTTACAAGGGCGAAAACGCGACAAGTGAGTGCCTTTTTGACAAAGATATGGCCATCCTTAAGGTGCGGCGTCTCGTGATGGTGGAACCCGACAGCGATATGATGACTGCACATGTCTGTAGAAACGGCCCCCTCGCCGTTAGTTTAAGTGCCGAATCCCTATATGTAAGTACCTACGAGATATATACCTATATATATACCTAATATGCACGAGAAAATTGTATTGCGAAGTATGAGGGTCTTTAATGAGCTAAATTCCAGGGATATTTTTCTTATTTTTTTCTGAAATGGACAGTAAACACTGGAAAAAAACACATTGGATCTAGAGTCCAGACTCTTGAAAGCATTGACAAGAAAAAGGACTCTTGACTCTTGACTCTTTTTTTTTTTTTTTTTTTTTTTTTTAGTCATTCTCCTGATAAATGCCAAAATATCGTCACGAAAACTACACGGAAAAAAATAAATTTCTGATTCAACGATTCAATTGCTAAAAACAGTGAGTGCAATGTTTCAACGTAGATTTTACAACAAAAAATGCTACTCTAACCACATTGTAAACTAATTTAACCACGGGGATGGTTAAAGTAGTATTTCTTTGTTGTAAAATCTACATTGAAACATTGCACTCACTGTTTTTAGCAATTGAATTGTTGAATCAGCAATTTATTTTTTTCCGTGTATGCAAAAATATTGCTGCAGCGTTAATTTTGGCAGTCACGTAAACACAATTTTTTCTACTCCACTTTTTGCCGGGCGGGAATTTTGTTGATAAAATGAAACATCTTATCACAGATTTCTTCATTCGATATCAGGGCTACCGTGGAGGAGTCATGCATCCACCCAGTAGCGGCTGTTCCAAGGATTTAGAGCATGCGGACCATGCAGCCACAATTGTCGGTTATGGAGTATCGGGTGTGTATTTATCTACTCGTAATTACATCGGATATAGTGGCGCCAACAACAAAAGTATGGTAAAAATCACTCACAATATCAGAAAGACGCACAGATTTTCAACACTAATACGCAACTTAGCTGTGTGTTACTAGAGCTGTGTTTCAAAATACCACAGGAATGCTTATAGCCGACTAAAGAAGGCTACAGAAGATCATATAGCTGGCTGTAGAATGCGGAGAAAATCATACGGCCGGACGGCCGGGCTGTGCGAAGCGATAAAAAATTATGCAGCCGGGCTATAGTTCCTATCGCCAGGCTTTACACATTATCGCCTGGCTATTGCTTTTTCGCCATCGATTATAAAAGGCTACAAGAAATTGTGTAGAAATTCGTGTGCTTTTGAAATCATTAAGTTTGATACGGAACCACCTTAATATTTATAAAACGCACATTATATTTTCCTTTAATACATATTTTTTTTCATCAATTAAAATGAGAATAATCCATACAGGATGAGCAAACATTTCAAAATCATGAGTTGAATAACGCTGACTCCGCCAGATTAAATACTAGAGCCTAACACAAAGCGGAGCGGCGACGCACTGGCGCCTACAAACCTAACAGGGATACTTCACGCATTGCGCAACGCGTGAAGTATCCCTGTTAGGTTTGTAGGCGCCAATGCGCGTTTCGCGCTGGCTGCCCGCCTGCCGCGCCGCAGCATGCCACGGCGCTTGAAGCAAGTATTTCACACCAGAGGTATTGCACAGTATCATACGAAACTGGAGGCGCTCTAATATATTAGGAATGGCAGGCATCCATCAAAAGTACGGAGATTTCCTCGCAAAATAAATCAAGATACTACGGCCCAAAAAGAGAGGAGTGGTCCAAAAACTCACTAAGTCCTAGCATCCGTAATTGGTAACGTTTAGCATACACTTTATCGCCTGGCTGTTGCTTAGTCGCCATCGGCTATAAAAGGCTATAAGAAATTGTGTAGCCGGCTATATGGAAGCTATTGGAAATCTTGCAGCCGGCTGTAGGTCTATGGTATTTTGGAACACAGATTCTACTGCCAATTTTTACCAGGGCGCGTAAGGGGGAAAATTCTCGGTGACTTCGAGAATACTGTTCTTAATTTCCATTGTCATTGACACACAAGGGACTTAAGGAAACAAGGGTTTATCACAAGAGATGCTACGCAGTTATGCATTACGCGTTACGCTTATGATTTTATATTATGAGTGGAATTTGGTGGACAAATTAATTTTGCACTCGGGGGCCCTGCTTTCAGCCCATTTACTTTCTTCTTATTTATACTGTGTCCGTTCGGCCTGCACTGAGGACTGCAGATGGACAGAAAGCGAGAGGACTGAATGTATAAAGTTATATTGGTATATGCACAGAGAAACTATAGTATTTGGACAGCTGAATTTCGACTTGATACTTTCTGCAGGGGTGTAAGCTAATTGAAAGAGAGATATAATTGTAAAATTTAAAATGTGATTTAAAATTTAAATTTTAAATTTTTAAATTTAAAATGCAGAGGCGGATACAGCAATTTGGCAGCACCGTGTTTCCTCCATATTAACCTATCTTGTCGGGGCACCTGACCCCTCCAAGAATCGATACATTTCCATATGTTACAAAACAAAACAGGGCCGGATTTACCGACTTGCCGCCCATGGGCCACCTGTATTTTGCCACACCCTTCTCTTTCTTTTTGAAACATAAATAAAAACTATCAAGTGAACTTGCCGGAGGAAAAGGGGTGCATAAGACACGTTCACTCGTGTTGGACACATTTTTTGCGAAAGCCCTGTCAATACTACTAGCAAAAGTTCACGGAACTTTGCGCGAAAGTTAAGTTCCGTAAACCTATCTCTGTGTAGACAAGGCCTTCCATTTATAAGAAATGAACGAAAAAGTTAAGGACGAACAAACATAAATGTGGTTTAATTTCCACAGCCGCGCCGCGTTGCGTCTCGCTGACCGCACTGTGCAATGCGTGAAGTATTCCTACAGTCTTGTAGGAGCTGTGCGTTTCACGCCGACCGCTGCTGAACGCACTGTGCTTGACTGCTTGACGCAATGCGTGAAGTATTCATTCAGTCTTGTAGGCGCTATGTGTTTCACGCGGACCTCCGCGCCGAGGGCTCCTCCTTTTCATCTCAAGTCCGCGTCAGCATTGCGCTATTTTAATACCTACATTTAAAAAAATTGCAAAATTTGCCGCCATGGGCCGCGGCCCATTTGGCCACCCCCTAAATCCGGCCGTGAAACAAAATGTTGCCAATTTTCTGGATCCGCCGATGCTGAAATGAAAAACACAGGCATCACACTCACACACATGTTATATCTGGATTTTTATGCGGGAATCCGCGCCCTCCATATCTTTGAAACCGGGACTACATCTCACTCGACTGAATGGTCGATCCAACAAATTTTCAAAGAACTTTCGTAATGCATAACCGTTCTGCATAACATTTTCGATCACAAAGCCCCGAAAATTGTAAACCAAACCAATGTTAAAGTGGTTTGCAGTTTAAATATTGTAGCTTCGAAAAAAAAGCTGATTCGCTTGAAAGTCTAACGAGGCATGTCCTTGACTCGAAATTTCCGCGTCATGATGCAAATTTCCATTCTACTGTCACTGAAATGAACTCAACTTTATGCAAATACACACCACAGTGAAGTCACTGCTTGGGTCGCTGGAAAAAATATTTCGTTAAAATCTTTAAGTCGAATTTTTCGCCCAATCCAGGAAAATCCGTCTGGGTACTAGAATTTTGCCTCTTCTGACAAGAGTCTTTTTATCAAGGGCCGGGTCATATCTTTGAAAACAAGTGAGGAGGAAAACATTAATTTACACCTGGTATTGGTTCTGGTGAGAACTTGGCTCTTAAAATGCCCAAGCCGGGTCAAATTGACCCAAAGCTTGCTGAAAAGCCCTATCCTACGGGTTGTACGGGGCCGGTACATACAAGCTTCCGATACAGGTCGACAAATACGCCATCAAAAAGAATCTGAAATCGTGTTGAAAAAAAGACAAGAATCGAGCGTCAAGGATTTTTTTTTGACAACAATTATACCGCTAGAAATCCCTAGTCCAGTCAAATTGACCCTCCTATCTTTTCCTAGGGTCTATCTCATCTTGGTGCCGGTGCATACGAGCTTTAGATTATAAGTTTACAAATACACCCTAAAAAGAATCAGACACCAGATTGAAAAAAAGAAAGAAATCTAGTGTCGATACAGCCAAAGATAGGAGCAGAGAAGATATTCTACCCTCGTTTTTTAGCTTTCCGCCCGAATCTTAGTGACAACTGATATAGCAGAGAATTGCGATTGCACGCCTCTATATCGTGCCTTCAATTTTGCACATGCAACACGGACATCCATCAGGCACGAATAGTCGTATCTCTGCGCCGTCATCAACCCGCGTCCTTTCCCTTAATTTATTTCCAAGTTGTGTTGATTCAGTTTGTCTTATTTGTAGTGGTGCTTCAAGGGCTACGTGAGCAACACAATCGAATATAGCAGGGAGGCGAACAGTCGTAAACAGATCCGAACATCATGGTTAAGGTCTCCATGCTAAAAAGTTAGATTTTTACAAAAAGGTTCCTAATTTTACCAACTTAAAACGAAAATGTTTGCCTTTTTTTCTTATTTTCAGAAGTTAGATCGGAGGATGATAGAAATCGGAAAAGAAGTTTACCTTACTGGATTGTAAAGAACAGCTGGGGTAAAAATTATGGGGGTCCTCGGGCGAGGGTGAGTATAGTGAGTATATTAATGGTAAAAATAATAATTGTATAATACTAATTATTTTATGAATAATTTTGATGCTGATTCTGTCACCTGCTGCGCTAACGATGGCGCAGCTGGAAAAATAGGCCTATACTGATTGTGAGGAAAAATCCAAGCTCGCAGCTAGGGAGGAGTGCTTGGGGGCTCTAGCCATCCTCCATCCCCGAAAGCAAAAGGCTGTCTAGAGGCGACGTGTGAGGCGCGACGTTTCATTTTCTCTTGCACAAAATCAACGACGAGGGGGATAGGGGGCCTTTTAAGTAGCGCGAAAAAATTGAGAGGTTCTAGTCCACAATTTGTACGAACCCCCCCCCCTCTTCGCCGCAAGTCTGTACCGGCTGTATTTTTCGATGATTATTAATTATTGTCACCTTTTATATAATTTGTTTTTCTCTCTGAATCGCAGGGCTATTTCTACATTTACAGAGGTGATAACACTTGTGGAATAGAGAACAAACCGACCGGAGCTGTTGTGGAGTAACATCAATGGGGCGGATTCGGAATAATACATCAACGATGTATGAGAGTAATAATTCATATGTTTTCTGGGCGTAATAATTAGAGTATTCTGAATAAAATGATAGCATTGATAGAGTATCCTTTTTTGCCTTATTTAACATTCATCTTGCGACTACTCGCGCTAACAGTTGATTACCTCGTTGCTGTCTAAAGCACTGAAGCATGGAATAAATGTTCGTCTCGATGACTGGACCATCTTTTACACCAGGATCAATAAAGTGACGACACCTTGTTTGTTTTCCTGATTTTCCGTGCGAGTGTAAATTAAACGCTTGCGTACAGTTGTTAATTAGTCTGTATATAATCAGTTGCCTCCATGCATAAACGGAACTTCTATAGGGCTGAGGGGGGAGGGGGGTCTGGCTTGCCTCAATAATGACTAAAAATGACATACTGGTTGTCAAGTTTTGATGTCAAAGTTTGATCAAGTCATAGAAAAAAATGCGCTGTGCTCCTGGCACATCGTGAATTGTGAAATCGTTTAAAATTTACTTTAGTACCTATGGGGTACCTGCGTTCAATGTTTTACTTTGCATGTTACCAGAGCTAGGGGGGAATCCCTAGAGAAAAACGACAAAACCAGCGTGAAGGCTACTAGGCTACTTTTAATATTTATGTTCCGTCGCATCGCCAAGGCGCAACGAAACAACTATTCGTACTCTCCGGAATGCGTGAGGTATCACGAGACATTTGAAGGCGTTTTATAAACTGCCAACTTTCCATGTCAAGATTCGTGTGTAGCATGTAAGTGAAATAAATGAAGCGCATGTAAAGCATAATATAAATGGAATTACTGATCTTACGAGCTTCTTAGTGCTGCAGTTATGCCCACATTTACTAGTTTTAATTTTTTTATTGTAGCTTTCGCTCCAGTTGATTATGAGCGTGAAATATGCTCGGATGTGTTTTCGTTCCATTTAAGCTTTTTATACACTATACTACATATCGACGGTGAAAGTCGGCAATCACAGTAACTCGTTTGCGGTGTCTAAAATCTACGCTCACATTTTATTTTTTAAAGTAGACCAAATCAACTATCATTCCTTGAAATTTGCACGGAATTTTTTCTCGCACAGAGAGAAAAATTCACAGAAATTTTCAAGACTGACGTTCAGTAGTTTTTCATTTAAAAAATAAAGTATGACAGGAAGTCTGCGACGTCGCAAACCGAGATACGTGGTTTGCCGTACTTTCACCGTCGATATGTACATTACTACTACAATGTACTATTTTGTATTTTATTGTTGTTTGAGTTCCTTTTATTGAGTTATATTTCTTACCAGGGATTATCTTATTTTCTTAGTTATTAGGGAGTGGTACTGTCCGCAGGGGTGTCGTGGAGCGCCAAAGAGCGCTATGAAAGCGGCTTTTATGTATGTATGTATGTGTATTTCTTACCGCTTGTTTATTTTTAATTCCTCTATACAAATTATCCATTTTCTAAATACAATCCTAGCTTGAGCACACCTAAACTGTTTGGTCAAAACTGCAATAGCGGCGAAGGAAAACCGGCAAAGCCAGCGTGGAGGCCACTTCACTTCAATATTAATGTTTCAAGCAAAAGACAAAAAGTCTTGCCTTTCTCTTTCAATTAATTCATTAAATAAACACGCAAAATGCGTTACCATAATTGGATTGCATTTTGCAAAAAGAAACCACTAGCATTGCAATGATGCTAAGATTGTGCAACTTCATCTTTTGCAATAATATTGCGGAAATCGTGAAAAACTATGAAATTTAGATGGTTATTTTTGTTTTAAATTTACAATTTTTAGCGAGTAAAATAGAAACTATGAATGGATAATCGGGTTTTTCCTCCAAGACCAAAGAAGTTGCACAATATTAGCAACATTGCAATACTAGTGGTTCCTTTTTGCAAAATGTAATCCAATTATTAATCTTTCATCGCATTGCTAAGGCGCAGCAATACAACTATTCGTACTCTCCGGAATGCGTGAGGTATCACGCCACAATTGAAGGCGTTTTCGAAACTGCCAGCTTTCCGCATTGGGATTCGTGTGTTGCATGAATAATGTATCTACTAAAACTGGCTGGCAATATCAAATACATTTACAGTGCTTTTTCAGTACCTTTCCTTGAAAGTTATTCTTTTATTAAAACATATTCACAGAATATTTCAAGGATATATTTTGGTTGGTTTTCTCCTAAAAAAAAAAAAACGAAAAGTAAAAAAACGTAGTCGGAGATTATGAAATATTGCATTTCAGATACGCACTTTTCGGCTTTGGTCATGCATATCGACGGTGAAACTACCAAACCACGTATCTCGGTTTGCGACGTTGCAGACTTCCTGTCATACTTTATTTTTTAAATAGAAAACTTACTCTACGTCAATTCGTGAAAACTTCCGCGATTTTTCCTCTTTGTGCGGAGAAAAATCTGTGAAAATTGTAAGGAATGATGTTGATTTGATCTCCTTCAAAAAAATAAAATGTGAGTGGAGATTTTTAAACGCCGCAAACGAGATACGTAATCTGGTAGTTTCACCGTCGATATGTAACCTCATACAATCTGATCTAGCCCTCTGTGGCATAGTGTTACTTATTCGTAACAACGCATTTTTCGGTTTCATAAAAAAATTTCTGAAATCCGTCGCTCCGTTGCTTTGAAAAGCTTTTGAGACCGCAACTAAAAACCCAAATAAGCCAAGTTCGTGAAACTATGGTGTCGTTGCCTCGACCGGGCTGTGCTGTGTTGCCAATTGTTGGAGGATAGGTTACTTGCCCGGTGGTGGCTACCGCCACTCATGATTTGAACTACATATCTTTCTGGGGGCATGATGCTGCAAAGTATACATTTTTTATTCTTTGAAAAAATGATCAAGTACCAAACTGTTGAAATTTTAAGGGAGAAAATTTAGTACTCTATTTTTTAACGAAAGCTAAGTACAACATTGATGTGTGTCCCCCAGATTCTGAAACTCAATATTACCTACTTCATGCCATGAGAGGTTTAGAACGAGCTTCAGTCCATTAATAGCCATGCGAGTAACCACATTTGTGCTCCGTCACACTTTTTGCCTACTCTACCTAGTAGCAATGACCTTTAAGAAGCATTTATCAAAAACTCTGGGGAAAAAAAACAGTTAAAACGATCATTTAAGGAGACCCTTTTTGCCTATATTTTTTAGAAGTATTTGACTCACAGTTGACTTTAATACTGAAAAAGTCTTGAGAGAACAAATGTGACTTCTTTTAAAGAATTTTTAAACATTTTTCAAACATTCTAAGCTAACAGTGACAAGCTATACGTGACTTTTTAAGAGTTTTTTAACAGTTTTTTTTAAAAGTATCTCACTGAAATTTTATCACTTGTAAATTTCATTTAACAAAATACCCAAAGAGGGTTCCCTGAAACGAACATTTTAACCATTGTCTTTTTAAAATTTACAAGTTTTCTAAACAGTATTATTTTTAACAGTAGTTGCTGTAAGGGTAGTATATTTTGAAGTACTTAGACTTAATTTAATTTAAAGCTGCTCTTAAAATTAAATGAGTATATGAAAGGTCATCATCTACAGAAGAATCGAAAAGTTGCTTGATTTAAATGAGTGAAAGGAATTCCTTCTTTGAAGCTTTTTACGGACAAAACAGAGGAGGCCAACAGCCATGTCAATGAAGCTTTTAGCAAGTTAATTTAAAAAGGAGGAAGAAAGGGAATTTTAAACTGATGCAACTGCTAAGGTACGTAAGCAAATATAAAAAATATAATTGGCGATAAAATTACATTTTATCCATTTATGAGCAACAATTTTTCTTTACAAAATACTGAATAAATTAAAATATATTTGTGACAGATTTTATCAGCCAGAAGACTGGACACTCAATCGATTTGAGTTCACACAATGACTCTACCGCTCTCGACATTTCAATGAATACCTATGCCAATATGAGAGGTAAGTAATGAACAGCATTAGATATACATAGGAAATCTTTTAGCAACAAGTTACGCTTGGCTAATTGTTCCTTTCTGTTTTGTACTTAAACTTGGAGGGCTGAACGGATAGTAACCAGATAAATTTAGAGCTATATTTTGCTCTGCTTCATCAGGAGAAAAACATTCAAATGAATGATCGATAGGAAGTTGAGCCAACACTTCAAGACTAGGAATACAAAGTTTGGAATGCTGGTGGATCATTTTCGCCCAAAGAGTCGGTTTGTCTGATTTTTCATCAAAGAAATATGAACCCCAAAAGTTTGATTTTAAATAAGATTCTGCTTCGTGTCGGGAATTGGGATTTTTTTCTGGATCTGACTCCGCATTGAGTTCCTCAATGACAGCTATTGTATCACAGTTAGAATATCTTGATGGTGTGAAAATATCTTGCAACAAATTATCACCAATGTAGAGGCACTTCGGTTCCTCTTTGCCGGTGATTCTGCCCAAAAATTTATATAAGTCTGGCCAGTTGCCTTGACTATAACAATTATTCGGCTGCAGATCGTCACTGGTAACAGGATCTGTTTCAGTGATTCCTTCGATTTTTAAGAATGGTCGACGGGCAGTGAAAAATCCTGGTTTTCTTGAGTAAAAGACTCCAATATCAAAATACTCTTTCCAGTCATCACCCAGTGCTTGCTTACTTGTCCAGGATGCATAGTCAATATTAGATCCTGTGATTACAAACAATTTCTTTGTTTTCTTCAATTCTCTGAGCCATTTTAGGATGTTAGGACTACTTCTTTTCACATACTTGGGATAGTCGGCTTTAATAGTAGGAAAATATCCTCCTTTGTTCAACTGAAAGTGCTCTCGTGCATACATTTCCTTTAGTCCTTCAAGCATATCAGGAAAAACAGTATATTTTTCCGGTCTTTTACCCAGTTTGATATCAACAGCGTCTACCGCTCTGGCAAACAGTAGGGAGGCTGGGGTGTCAAAGTAGTCCAAAAGTGTCCGCATCTGCTCTGCCAGGGACCCCTCCCAATAAGTTAGAGGATTTGAGCAATATTCAACACCAATATTCCACTTTCTTTCGGGACCGTAAGTTTCAGCTATTTCTTCGTCACTCATTGCTTTCGTTCCGTGGCATGCTCGCAATACAGTGCCATCATGACCAATTTTCAGTATATTCCCCTTAAAATTGTCCAAGATGAGACCTCGCTGTACAAAATCAATTTCGTCCTCAAAGGGTGGGAGGAAGATGCTACTGTCGTATCCTTTTCGCTCCACTAAGTATTTTGCGAACAAATCAAACTCTAGTTTAGCGTTAGCTAAAAGCTGGTACTCACCGAGAGTATTGTCTAGATCAAATCCTATACAGTCGTAGT
Organism: Bemisia tabaci; assembly: GCF_918797505.1. Lineage (NCBI taxonomy): Eukaryota > Metazoa > Arthropoda > Insecta > Hemiptera > Aleyrodidae > Bemisia > Bemisia tabaci. The sequence continues at coordinate 29,719,824 of NC_092798.1, read as the reverse complement.
CATCCAAACTCAATGAGGGTGCCATATTTAACGCACTAGGGCCTGCCTGTAATTTCACAGTTCTTGTACAGTTTTTAGAGTAATCACGCACTATCGCCACTATCACTTTCCTCGCCGGTAGGGGGTTAGTTATTGTTATTGTCGAACCTGCTCCTGTTTCTGCATAGCTCCTGATAAGGACACATCTGTGGCTGGCACTCAGATGTTGCTGTCTCCCATTGGTCGGCGATGCACCGTTGATTGGTGGTGATGCGACTCTCCCGCGATTGCCACAAAAATCAGAACACTCCCGAAAAATTTTGCACCATTTTAATTCCTTTGACTTACTAACCTTTGCCAAAATTTTAGGTCCCATCATTTTCACTGAATGGCGGATGATAAAGGGGGGGGGGGATGTTCTCAGTGAGGGGGCCCTCTATAGGATTCGCCCCCCCCCCCCCCTCCCCCAGTAGTTCTACAATCGGCGGACCAGAGGTGTGGCAACGTTTGAATTGAAGAAGAGGTTAGGTTTTATCACAACAATGATAACAGAGTAATAGTAAACAAATAAATTTCTGTCAAAATCCTGTTCCTTTTACCGTTTCACTTTATAAATATTGTGCATCATTCAATCAACTGTGTATCATCATTTCACACTTCAAAGATGGACAGTTTCAATGCCAAGAAAGATAGGTAAGTAATTAGGACAACATTAATCTTATCTCACTCTGGTTTGTCGTATTTCTTACGTCAAATGTCTTCTAGACTGTACCGAATCTAAACATTTTCCCTTGCTGTGCAATTAAGATTCTGTCTTGCAACTAAGGTGGACAAATGTCTGAGGTGTATCTATGGATAAAATAGTTGGTGTAGGGAGGGCACCTTAGAAATACTTCCTGTAGTGGAAGAAGTCGTGCAGAACTCAGCAACACATAATTAATTTCATAGGCTAATCATGTTCTAGCAGTAAAATGTTATTGACTCTAAAGGCCCTCTAAGTTCTGTCTGAGGGGTATAAAAGGTAGACGGACATCCAGAGGTGGAAGTTATCTGACTGGTTTCAGATAGGAGGGTATTAATTGAAGCGGCGTGTACGGAGACTTCCGATGTCCAATACAGTATTTCAGGATTTGACAGGGCCGATTTCGTTGTAATTAAAAGACACAAGATGGTTTAAGGCATTGAATGTAGAACGATTTTGTAAATAATCCCCCAAGTAGAATTAAATGTTTGCAAAAGAGATCGATCTTATTCATTAGTGTGGTGGGGCAAAAGAGACCACTGCAATTATGAAACCCTGTATCGGACAACGGACGTTTTCACATGAGTTGATTCAATTAGCATGGCAAGTTTGTATCAACTCCTTTGAATTATCATTACACTGTCGATGGTTACAGAGTGAGGAAAAGTTCAATATTTTTTGCTAATTCTCGTTCAATTTTTAGTCAAGTCATTGAGGAAAAATCCTTTTATTAATCAATATTCATTATTTGTTCTGATTATAGAGCGAAGAAAATGAAGAAAGACAAAGTCCACAGCAAAGCGCGCAAGAAGAAGGGAAGTGCAAATGAAGTCAGCAAGAGCAGATCCAATGATACAGTTACAAACACTAACAGTAAGGTCATCTCTCCTATTTATCATTTAAATATGGCTGCAGCCATATTTCTTTAATATTCTTTTGTTTCTCTATTAACTTTTACCTAATAATTTATTCATCCTTCCTTCAATTCTTTATGAGGGTAAGGAGATGAGACTTCTAGAGGTAGTATGTGAAAGCTTTGGGATAGTGCTGCACACAAGGATACCTGGTAGGGCTCCTAGACAACGTCGGTTTTTACTTTGTCCAGGGTGTCAAAAGAAAGCTCTAAAATGTCTCCAAGATGTCCAGGTCTTCAAGATTTTCCACTTAAGTACATGCCTGTAATACTAGAAATTGAAATTCTCAAAGTCTCCTCCAAAGATCTTACAGAAAGAGAAGGAAACTTACAATCGGTAATCTGCAAAACTCAAGATGCATCAGGGTACTACTTTCCAATTTTAGCTTTCATTCGTTACTATCCACAATCTAGCAAATACAAAACGTATACCTGAATGGACTAGTAAGATGATTGGCTGCTTGGAAAGGTTTCCAATGTTAGGAAGCATCCTTGTTTTGATAGGTAAATACCCTCTATTTTCCCTTCTTATGAGCATCCAGTAAGTCTTTCTTTATCCATTCTTTTGAAATGGCTTTTTCTTCTTTTTTTTTGACATGCCTTGATCGCTGGTATTGCACTGTTCAGGTTCTGAGTATTTCCAACTTTACTGAATGTACCCATCAGCATATCTCAATGATCAACACATCCAAACATTTTCAATTGGGATGCTAAGCACCGACCTCTTATGTTTTAGAAAAGTCAGCAAATTGCCAAACCAAGAAAATATCTGCAATTAGGTAATACCAGTGGGTTTTCGAAAGAAATGTTTCGATTATTTCAGTATGTCATAGGTAGTCCAATATTATTTTGCAACTATCAGCAAAAACACCAATGATGATTCCAACAAAATATTTCATTCAGCCAATATTTCTACCTATATATTTTCTACCAGGCTCAGATGTAGGTTTTTATTTAAAAGCCAATCTTTTCACCAAGGTCAAAACTGCCGTTTTTAATTTTGATTATTCGTTATTCTCCAGTTTTTCCAGTGAAGTTGGACTCTCAGATTTGGTGCAGTAATTTTTAACTCTTTCTGGCATCTTACTTGATTCAGTTTGCATGCATGCACTAATCTGTACATTGCATTGCTCATTTTCAGGGAGCACTAAAGTAGCAGATGAAGAAGAATCCAACTCTTCAGGTTCAGACAGTGAAGAATATGAATCACAAAAATATGCTCGATCGAAAATTGTTTCAAATCAATCGTATTATGATAAAAGTTTACCAGATGTTGATCCAGAGCCTTGCGCAGCTAGTTTAGAAGAATTGGCAGCAGCTGATGATGTGACAGGTAAGGATTTAGTTTTAGATTTAGCTTTAAGCAAGGTTATTTAGGCTGGCAACAATAGGACCAACTGGTCCTGTCTTCCTCGTGGCCAGCATAGCACATTCAATGCATACAATACAACAAACTACATCTGACAATATTTGCAAAAAGAAAGAAAAACTGCTTAAAACAAGGAAACACATGAACCTCTAGTGCTAAACATACTTTGACAACTTTAGGGAAAATATAGAAAATATCAATGAATCGACAGTAGATATAATAAATGATAAATATAAATGTAAGTAGGTAAGAAAGTAAATGGATGAATAAGCTGAATTAATCAATCATCATATCAACTGAACAAAAATGATTTTACATCTCTTCTAAAAATATTTAAATTATCCTCTTCTCTCCATGATATGGGCAAACAATTAGAGATCCTAATTGAAGAAACTGAGAAGGATTTATGAAAGATAGCAGTTCTATGAGGAGGAACCTGGTATTGAACACTACAAGGGGCAGTCGACCTGCTTTGACCCACCTGCATGTACAAAGCTTTCAATTCCATAGGCTGATTAATACACATGATGCTCTTCGCAGTTATAACAGTCATGAGCTCTAGTCTCTCAGCCAACTTCAGCCATTTTAACTTTTCAAAGTAAGGCTTAACGAAGTCAAATCAAGACAAGTCATGAATGTAGCGAATACAGGAGTTCTAGGCTGTCCGTAACTTATCCAGCTGCTTAGCAGTAATATCACAGTACACTGGCAGCGCATAATCAAAGAAGGGAACTATTAAAGGAAAAGGGTAGGAAATTTCTATTAATACGGTATTGTTAATGGCATATCCACTCAGCATTCATCTACAAACTATTCCATTGTTTTTTTGTTTGATTTTATTGACCTAGGTAAATACTTACTTACAATTAGTAGCTATTCTTCCATCATCGATTTACTTGTGCAGAATGATGACCAGGCCTTACAAAAAGCCTCTCCCATGACCATGGCGATAATGTCACTAAATGTGATTTCTTCTCTCCTTTTACAATTTTTTCTATCATTTCAGGTGGCATTTTCCAGTTTAAAGGGGAAGCTGATTGGGCATCCTGCCCGGAAAATATCAGTAATCAATATTTTCACATCGACTTAAAGCAACTTGCCTCGAGTCTTTCAGCCGTGCCTTTTTATGATCGTGTCAATCTTTTTCATGATTTTTTTACGGTGAGTGTCCACTGCTATTTTGCCCTCAAATTTTTTGTGACACTCTGCATGGTTTGAAATTCTATACCTCTGGCACACAGTCCTATAATCTCTGAGGTTTATTATTTCATGCTGAAAGATTGCCCTCATTGCAATCGCTTCCTTCTCTTTGCTTGTGAAGAACTATAGACAAAAGACCCAAGAACAAAATATTCTGTTTTAAGAAAAAGACTTAGTCAATTGCTCTCACACCACCACAGTACACCTCTGCAGGCTTTAAAAACAACCCTGACTATCTGGCAAACCCCTGCTCTAAGAATAAAGATAATCCTTAAGAAATTATATTAAAAGCTAGGTTTCTTGTTATCATACTTTTTTTAGTGATCTACTTTTATTTTTTTTATTTTTAATTTATTTCTATATTAATTGATTTAAAAATCACTATGAAGTATCTGTTTTTGGGGTTTCTTTTCTCATTAATACTTTTTTTTAATCAATAATTTTTCTGTTTTAGTCTGATGAGAAACAAGAAATGGACCTCAAGGCCGAACAACAGTTCAAACTCCACTCTCAGAATCTTGGTTCAACAAAAAATATGAAAGATTTGGATCAGCTGCTGTCCAGTGTCAAAAAGCAACAAAATAAAGCAGTAGAACCTCCAAAGACTGTTTCAGAGCCAGACTATGACAATGTTTCAGCGCTCACTGCCCAGTTCAAAAACGTCCGTTCTGATCTAACTGATCTTCTATTCTCCAGTGAGGCTCAGTCAGTCTCAACACCCAGTATGTATCCCTCTATAGTCTTTGATTTTTAAGAAGTCTACAATTTGTCCTCTAAATTAAATTAAATTAAATTCACTCGTGGAAAAATCTCCTACGTCCACTACAGCTCTCCAGAATTGAGGAAGGTTTCGGAGAGAGGTCCCATACCAAAAAGTAACGTCCAGAAAAAATCGCATTTAAAGTTTTCATCCCCATACATTTACCGCGAAGCCCAACCAATGGTCAAAATGCATGCCTCACGTGAACGCATATACCTTAAGTGAATTGAAACCAGCAACTGACTAAAGTTAAAAATCGCCAGAAGCTGAAGGATGAATTTTTACAAAAATCTGTTGTAGACTTTTTTTTTCCAGAGTTTGACGGGAGGTAAATGGTTTCTGTGACTATACAAATATAAGTATAAAACAGATAAAGTCTTTTCTTATCTCAAATTACTACATAAACTTAAAACTTTTTGGGAAAACCGATTTGTTACCAAGTCCCCTATCGTCGCGGCGAAGTATGGAGTCCGCTCCGTCCGCAACTCTCGCTTAGCCAATACGCAGCGGTATGGGATTCCGCTCGCCGCGCACTCTCGCGCCAACGTACGCAACTGCTTGCTCACGGCTCCAACTTCTGTTTCAATTCTTCCCTATCCAGTCGCCTTCTATACTCTCTGGGCGGCGCTCGTCCGTAAGGATTTTCGCTCATCCAAGGACGTAACGTTAACGAGTTCCAACATTTTTGCGCTGACTCTTCAAATAAATATTTAACGCAAGTAATTGACTGAATTGAGCTTAACAGTTGCATTACACTCTAAACTGACGCCCCCGTGCAAGCGAAAAGCATCTAAAAACGTTTTGTCCAAACTAGAGCGCGAAATTCGAAAATTTAAATCGGAAAAAGAGGGATTCCCTTTAAGTCGGAAACCCCGCTAAGTCGGAAAATTTCCGTCGGCCCGATGCGTTCCTAATATCACTTACTTACTTATTTTCTATGCACGATGGCCATTTCGTGTAGTGAAGTGAGTGAAGTGAAGTAAGTGATATTAATCGGTTTTCCCAAAAAGTTTTAAGTTTATGTAGTAACTTGTGTATAGTGCCGATAAAATTTTACAACCGTGCAATATGGAACAACATAGTTTTTCTTATCTGTTCTAAAAAACAAAAACTTGTACATTTTTCTTCATAGTGACCTACATAGTTAAGGAAAAACATTGTTCTGAATTTTTGAATTATATTTAGCCTGTGGATGAAAGTTTGCAGTCCTCTGCCAACTTTTATTTGCAAAAAAATCTCTGAGATTTCCTGAAAAAAAAACTTGTTACTCAACTTCTTTTTATGCTCTTTTCTAAATTTTCAACTCTACTGTTTGTTCTTTTGTTTTCCTATAATTTAATACGTATCTGCAAAAAAGGTACAGTTCAATTTTTGAAAAAACTGTGTGGTTCTAAAATTGCTTTAAGTAACCCTCAAGTCTTTGGAGTCTAGTTTTTCCCAAGCTCTATTGATCATCCTTATGCCAGTCCAACCATCAAATTTTCCCCTTTGTTAAATTTGATTTTTTTTCCCTAGATCCGTCTGAAAAACCACAGATTCCAGAAGAAGAAACCAACTGCTCTGCTCAAGAAGAAACAGAGGATCTCAATGAATGGCTGGACTCCATTCTTGATGATTGAGAAAATCTTCATGCCTTTGAAGGGGGCCTCTCCCAAGAATCATCGTAACTCCTTAGTTGATGCAGGACCATCTTCTTGAGTATTATGTGACGAGATCTAATTAAAAGCTACTTTAACGCCAACAAATTATTAGTGTAGTAGCAGCTTGAGACATGAAAGAAAGGTTAAAATTGTTTTGCCATATATTTATCATTGAATAACTGCTGATTCAGGCTGTTGTTCATTATTTCTGCTATTGACCGAATTTTTTCGGAAAGAAATTTGAAATTTTTTTCTCTCGTGTCTTGCTAGTTGTAAAGAGACAATAATAAGCCAGTGGCCTGATTGTTGAAATTCACGCCAATGCATGAAGACACGAAAATTGGCACAGGTAGTGGCAGGCAAACTAAACCCAATGAGGTTTTTGAAAAGCCTCATTGTTTGATTCATTGCCATGAAAGCTTATGAAGTAACTTTTAATAATTACTTGGTTCAGATTCCTATCATAAAGCAAAGATGCATAAATTGTATAAAAAGGTATTGTTTTATCCTAAGAACTCTTGATTTGGAGAAGAGTAGCAATGTATTTAGTGACCCATGGCTAATTGGGCAAATTTTATATGAAGCATGAATATTTTTGGAATGAGGACTTTTCATAAGCGTAAAGTATCTCATGTAAATTACTTTTACGAAGGGACAATGTAAAATTTGGCTGAGATTGTCGCAACTGTGCCGATATACTTTATTCTATGACTGTGATGATTATTTATTAAATTTCAAGTGGAAAACAATAAAAATATTTATTTTTTATTTGAGTTTATATTTATACTGAACCTTCTTTAAAACATCCAGGAAACTTTGCAACGACATAACTTTGAAGGAACTTTCCAAAAGATCATCAAACGATCAATGATTCAATGGAGGTTACCAAATTTGATTGACATGACAGCATTGTTCAAGTTTTAAGCAAAGTAATTAGATGATTTAGAGGTTTGCTGAATTAATAGTGCTCATTTCTCATACAGGGTATCTGTAAAGTCGTCAACTCCAACAACTTTTGAATGCATGCAAAACGAAATTTTGAGGGTGTCCCTACATCAACGAGAGTTGCTTTCTATACAACATTAATTTTAATGGGGCGTCCCCTTTTAGCATCATGCTAAAAATAGATTTATGAACAATGTGATGAGGAAATAAAGTACTTCTAAGTTGGCAAATCCATTACAAAATAATTTATTAAACAAAGTACTTAAAAATTAACAGGTTGAAAAAATGAAAAAAATATTTAAACTTTATGTTCGAATGAATTCTTACATGAATGAAGAGACTGAATGAAGATTATGATTTAGAGGTCGAGCTTGAAGATGGTTCATCTTTTATCAGTGGTTTGACTTCGCTTAAAGCCTGTGAGAAAGAAATAAAAATATTGGCATTAGAGAAAATATGAGGTGCTTGCTAAACGCTGAATTGTGAGCAGATTCTAAGAGATCCTTGATGGAACCTTGCTGATTGCCACAATGATTAATTTTATTGCTGTTAAAATGGCCTTAAAAAGTTGAGGACTGACATAATGTTGACAAAATTAAAATAACTCTGAGTCCGCTGCCATAAAAATCTACCCTCAGAGCAAACGCAGAAAAAGTGCTTGTGAGAAATTGCACTTGCACATCCAAATCTCAAAATTAAGATGATATGAGGACCTTCCCGACCAGATATACATGTGTATGTCAACGATGCTAAAATTGAGCAATGTCTCAACCACCTATTTAGTTTGAACATTACTATACGCTCTGTTCTGCGATTTTCCTTACATTTTCTCCTTGTTATAATAAATATTTTGGCTAAAAATGTACCATGTAAAAGTCTTTGTATGCCTGTGAAAAAAGAAAGAGTCGCACAATCTTAGCAACATCTACATGAATTTATGCTGTTTGGTTGAAGAGATCCTCATATGCTACTCCCATAACAAGATGGTAGAATAGTGCTGGATTCATACTATTCTCCGGGAAGTAAAGACAAAGACACAATAGATAAGTATAGACAAGAGGCATGACATAAGAGTGTGATCCTCCTGCCATCTGCCATGTCTTCTCCCTTAAGTGATACATGACTCGTGGAGAGAGAGAGGAGGTTTAAAATGTAAACTTTTTCTTACCGCTTCCACTTCCTCCTTTGTGAAGAGATGATAGAGTTTTTCAGGAGTGACAGTAACAACTTCAACGTTGCTAGAATTGAGTTTTTCTTCCATTACTTGTTTCAAAATAGTTAGACAAGCGTTGATGGCTTCAGAGAGTGTCATTGACTGAAACATAGAAGGAATTTATTGTAGAGGACAAAATAACTGAGAAAGAGCAAACATAAATGATTGCTCCGTACTATGCGAGAGCAATAATTATTAAAATCAATTAGCATGAATGGCGGAGAAAACTTAATTTTTTAAAGTCAAACAAAAATCAAGTGCTGTATGATTTGACAATATTTGATTAAAATAACATTTGAAATACAAGTCAAAATGACAAGTCATTCCATGTAAAAACATGGAAGCAATCCATATATCAATAAGGAAGATATTTGGAGGATATGCATGAAATAAAAATAGCAATAAAAAATAACAGATAATCAAGAGGGAAATTAATCAAAAATTAGCATGACAGATGGTTGCTAGTGTGCGCATTGTCACAAAATATCCATCAACTCTTACAGTACTAGATAAAGATTGAATGCGCACACTACGTAAACCACATTAAGAGAGAGAATGCCGTGAAAGAACACTTGCTCTAGAGCAAGAATATGGACATGCTGCAGTAACATGAGTAGATTCGTGCATAACTTAAAAAAGTCCCTCCAAAAGGAAAAAAGCTCATTTAGCCTCTAGAAACAAAACATTTATTGGTGCCATTACTCAAGGAAAAAGGCATCTTTATAACTAGAAAGAATTAGAAAATTGATACTATCAATTTGTTTCAGAAAATAGCAATCCACATCCTGAGTTAATGATGATTATGACTCAGAGGACCAAAAAATACATCAAACGTAGGATAGCTTTCGAGAAAATAAAGTTTTAAATATTCAGCTTAAGTTTCAGTTTGAAATCAAGGAAGTTTCATTACAGGATAGATGCTGAAAATCTTTCGGCAGTTATTTTCTTTCAACTGTCTTGCACAGTTTTTATCTCCTCAGGGGCACAGGTTTTAGGTATCTGGACACAGCATAAACACAGCAGCGTTGTCACTGTCGATCGATTCTCAATTGGTATTGGACAGCAGCTATATAGTCAATGGCAAATGGGGAGTTCACAAATGTCAACTTATCTGACACGAGTTCTATCATCATTTCTATTAAAACAGTACCTTGTGATACACTTCCTGCAAAGTTTGTTGAGCGCCTTCGCTTCCAGATCCGATCGCTTTCGCATCGAATTGAACAAATGTACCAGAGGGGTCCATATGAAATAGTTGTGGTCCTTTCTCATCACAGCCAGCAAATAAGATAGCTACACCAAAAGGTCGACTCTGAAACATAAAAAATAAGAGAGAAATTTAAGCTTGATTGATGATGTTTCAAACGTGGTAAATGAATTTACGATCCTCAAAGCTTGCATTTTAAAATCCATGCAGGTTGCGGGCTGCTAATTTATTTAAATGTTTTCTAAAAAAGAAATCCTTTTTACAGGGTACTGAACTGGGAAAAAAGGAATAGCTCCGAGGGATCATTTTTAAATACCAGGTAACTTAATCACCAACATAGTATTTGGAGTATCTTGAAAACTACGTCTACAAACTCGTTGATGATTGATAAATACGCGTCAGGGTGGACCAAAATTTCTTTTTTCGGTCCACCAAACTTCAAGTCAAACACCAAAACTTCACCATTTTAAACTGAAGTTAAACTAAAAAAATTAAAACAACAAAATAGTCTGAGGGGACTAATCAGTCGGTACTATTCTGTTCCAATAATTTCATTGCACAATGGACACAGCTGAATGATATGAAATAAAAAATATTAGCTTACCATTGCACCACCATCATCACCCGAGTCACCAAATTGGATGGCCAAGTTAGAAACAGCCTGTGCGACAGATTCTACACTCATTCTTTCATCATAGGTGAACCAGTGGTTCTGACACTCAACACGCGCTCTATCAATCATTGTACGGGAATCTGCTATTAATCCACTGACTGCACATCCTGCGATAAAAACAAAGATAAAAGTTGTATTCTCACCATAGACAGGGGTAATCAGTTTCTTGGAATCTCATGTTTTAAGTTTTTTCCTTATTAAATTCATACTCATGAAACAGTTTGTCTCTGAGATGTATGGAGAGGAATAAAAGGTGAGAAACTCTTGGCTGACCATGGCCCCATAGACTGTAAAAATGAAGATCCTTAAAAAATACTAATTGCTTCTGAAAGACTACTCGTTAGCAATCCAATCAGGGCATAATTTTGGTACATGAATACATTTTCTTTGCAACTCATGTCTTCAACAAAAATGTCTTCTCTCATACCTGAAATTTTTTTTTTTAAAAAAAAATAAATGTTTGAAGAAAGTTAGAGCTTTCAAAATGTGTTCAGGTTATTCCATTACATAACATAAGATTCTTCATCCATTATTTTAATATCACTGCAGGCATTATTTGTGTTTCTTAAATATCTTGTGACCATAATTTTATTTTGAATCCAAAGCGCTTACCATGCACATTAAGGGGTTCTTTGTTTCGTTGGTTTATGTGCATATTTTTAATCTTTAATCTTGGATATTGTAAATGAAATGTGTTGTTCAGCAATTGCTTAATATTTCTTACTCACACTAACAGAATAAACTGAAAAGAAAAAACACGCAGATTTCAAACATATCTACTCACCAACATGTTTATCGACTTCAACTATTTTTTCAACAGTATTGGGTTCCATTAAAGAAGATGTGATTCGTTTTTCAACTGCTAAAACTACACCTTCAGAGGTACAGATGCCAATAGCTGTAGATCCTAATTTAATTGCTTCAATGGCATATTCAACCTAAAAATATTGAATAAAACAATAACATAAGTACATAAATAAGTGTTGGTGGTGGTACATAATAAATATAAATAAATAATAATTCAATTGGAGTAATTAACAACGAAGATAATCATACGATAGCGACGAAAATGATTGATTATTTTTGACAACTCAAACACAGCCTCTGAGCTTCTGTGATCAAATAAGGTCAATTTCTAGGTGAGTGCCTACTAGTTCCATTCATTATGTGACTTTCCTTTTCAGGACCAAAGAAAGTGAAAATGGTGAATCAGGCTAAGAATAAACAACAATGTACCTACATAAAAAATACCTGGCAGTTTAGAGAATATTTTTAGCTTTGATTGTCAATTTTGCTTTGTTTTTTCGTTTAATTATTTGGAATGTATGTGTATCATTCTTATTTTTTCTATTCATTTCATCCATCCCTCCCGTCTTGGAAACACCTATATCGCAAGGATCAATCCTCTATTCTTAAAATAATCAGGTACCTCACTTAAGTAGTACCTCAAAATATTGGTAGAACTTACAAAAAAAAGTAATGTTGAGATAAAGTATTTGACAAATTCAGTTAAAAAAGAGAGGACACATAAATCTGTTTTACGGACAGTAGAAAAATAAATTAGGATTGCAAAATTGGAAAAATTGATTCTTTCAAATTGGTTAGTAGGGGAAATTAAAGGGTACTGGTAGAAACTATGTTGCTTTGGGGGAAACATGGATAAGCGTTGTCTAGCTAAGCTTTATAAATCCTTTGATGAGCAATCACCTTTCTCTCCTTCTCAAAGAGAAATTCTTAGATTATGAAAACCTTTCCAATACAGAGATATTTCTATGGATGTCTACTTCCTCCATATATTTTAGCCTGAGGGTAAATTATCATGACTTTTGGTGTCATCTGAGAATTTTGATAGTAAGAAAAATAATGATATACCTTGCACTACCTCATTTTTTACCTGTTTGGCAGTAGCTGCCAAAAATTTTGCAGAAACGTTGCTTAACAAAATGGCACCGTGTTATTTTTGGTCATTATCATAAGCTGACACTATAGCAACAACTCTGCAACCTTTCTAGCAACCATTATGAGGCTAATATTGAATCTCTTTCTCTTGGCCTCCCTGTGGGACCAGCTTTAAAAGCAAATGTACTTACTCACCTGGAAAATTCTACCTTCTGGTGAGAATGTGTTTACACCTCGATCGTACTCAGAGCGGGAGAGGAACATCTGCGGCAAAAAAAGTAAGATAGTATTAAAAAAGGGCTATTTTGCTGTAAAGTTTCTAAGAGAGTGACTGTTGATAGAGTGAAGGACTTCATAATCCACAAAAATGCCACATAGTAAAGTACCATAAACATTACGTTATGATGTCACTGATGAGTACTTAAAATTCGAGGTAGTCATTAAATTCATAAAGGGCTTAGGACTTGGCCCTGATTTGGAAACAGAAAATGAGGGAACTGTAAAAATGAAAACGTAGGTGACATAATTAGTCGATAGGTGATTGAATCAATTTGAAAAAAAAAGCAGCAATATCGAGCTCTATCTGTGGCCTGCAGTACATATTAAAGGTAGCGATCCGAATAGAAGATCCTGTGGTAAATGCGAAAAGCAGTGGGCTTCGCTTTTATTGATGGAGCAATTAAGTAGCTAAAATATGCCTTGACATAGGAGTTAGGAGAATAAATGAAGAATTTGCCCAAAAAAGTACTTTGGATGTTGTAATAATATTGAAAAATGTTAAAAATGTACTCAATTCATGATCCACTATGAAATCAGACCAAACTTCATTTAACAAATTTCTAGGAGTTCTATATCTATGGATTCCATACTGAGTCTGTATTTAAAATGAATAAATCCTCTTCACAAATATTTTCAGTACAGATTGTCACTATAGAGTAGATGATGGAAATGAATGTACTTGTAAAATACATAAAGATTTCATTCTGCTTTGAGGCAAGAATTAAATGAGCCAAGTCAACACTGCACACTGAAGCTTAAATGTTGAGCACTACACAATGAGTGTTAGCTCAATAAAATTATTCAGCAAACATACAGAAATTATTTTGACAATACCGTTCTCAATGGAGTGTAGGCTCATTCAAATTTTCTGCATATCATCACTGAAAGTTTGAAGAGGTGAACTTCTCCAACTTGAGATATTCAAAGGCTACGTACACGATGGTGTGTAAAAGAAGAAATGGATCTTAAGGTAATAAAATAACCAATACTTTACGGCAAGTTAGAGAAAATTAATAGCAAAAGTTGAGAGACGTCAATCGACAAATACATCATGTGCCAGACAGTCATAGAGAATCCATGATAAAAGAATGAAAGCTGAGGAATATAAAATAAAAACACGATAAATAAATATTACCTTGCTATTAAATAAAAGAAATACTTGAGATTAAAACAAACTCTTCACAGATTTTCACTAAATGCAGCTGGGAGAATACTGAAAGTTTCACGCGATGTAAATAATAACCTCAAAAAAGTGTAAACCGCCTTGTCATGCGATGGCCGCGCTGTCTGGGTGCCGACGATAGCAACTGTGGCCGGGAAAAGGCGCGGAATTCGAATTTCTTCGCTCACAATCGGATCTTCTCATGAAAGTCATTTGGACAGGAGAGATGGAAAACATGAAATTTATCCGCGTGAAAGTTCACAGGAAATTCCGGAGGATGAATTCAGGAGGCCAAGAAACGTCTAGAAACAGTGTCTCTAGACTTTAAAATGTTTCACCCCAAGCTTAAAATATTGACACGTTGCAAATGCTCTCGTTTGGTTTCGAAGTTAGGTTGGGGCTTTTCTCTCTAAACTCCCCTTTGTGCCCCCCTTTCGTGTATAGCACTTCAGGAGACAAAATACAGGGCATAATACATCAACAGGAAAAACATTTGAAACGCTTCCGGATCTCCAAAGGTTCAATGATTATTTTCGAAAAAAATTGATACATTTCAAATTTTGTTAACTTTGTTGAACCTTTAGAAATTTCGTGGCATTTCACGTAAAATTTAATAATCCTAATTTCAAAACGTGACATTTCACTTTCTATCTCTGATTTGGACGTATTTCTACCTAACAGAAGTATGTGCAATTTTAAAACTCTCCAGTGGAGCAAGTTTTGCAGAAACCATTGACGTATCTTTCCTAATAGATCGATTTCTGCCAAATCTGGTAACCATGACTTTTCTCTGACATGAGTGTAAGTCATAATGTTTCGTATCGGACACAACACTCTCAGGTAAAGTTTAGAGTGACAAAAGTCCCCCCCCCCCCCCCCCCCAAATGACGGGGAAAAATATGAGATGCCACCACATAAAAGAGAGAAGCCAAAATACAAGGTTTCGTCTCAAAAAGAGATTCGTATTTTTCACTCGATATATTTTAACGCTACGAAAAAAACATTGTACCATGCGGAAGCTGAAAATTTCAGCTTTTAACAATATGCTGTTTTTTTTTTTTTTTTTTTTTTTTTTTTTTTTTTGATGCACCTGGGAGGAATTGACTTTTACTGGAGCCACCTGTATTTCTTCGTGTTCTTGACGTGGCTCCGAAAAATTCCCATTTACCAGCGTTGAATTGCT
Source organism: Bemisia tabaci (assembly GCF_918797505.1). Taxonomy (NCBI): domain Eukaryota; kingdom Metazoa; phylum Arthropoda; class Insecta; order Hemiptera; family Aleyrodidae; genus Bemisia; species Bemisia tabaci. The sequence goes on along the minus strand of NC_092798.1, from coordinate 29,704,660 downwards.
CAAAATTCAAACATTAAAATTAAATGAACCAATAGAAAGCTGCGATTGTGCTCTTTCTAATGATGCACGAGTTGTTGTTTTTTTTTTTTTCCTAGCTTCAACAATAGCTGATATAAATTAAAGGGAACCGGCCGTCCGAGTTGGCGGAAAATGCATTGATAAGACTGCAGTATTCCATCTGTATGATGCGGCTTGCTATGAGTTCGAAATCCTGTAGACTATTAGAAAGATAAAAGAAACACCTTTCCCAACGATGCAATTGGATTTTTGTTAGCAATAATTTTTGTTGCTGAACACTATGGAAATCCCATCGATTTCCTGATTTCTTTTTTTTTAAATTAAAAACTTACAAGTCGATTTATTTTTGAGGTACTCGAGAAACGCATTTCGATTTTTGGCTTTGGATATAGTGTTTTTACCTTAATTGGGGATTCCTAAGAATTCGGAGATTTATTCAATTTTCATAAAAATTTCCTTCAACGGAGGTGTGTGCTGTTTGCCATGTCACGACAATACGACTAGTTTGAAATTTTAACTCAATACATTTTTTTGACTTTTTTTTATTCATGTTCTCAATCTTCCAAAAAAATGCACTCTGGAGATTTTAGAGGTGAGAACCCCTCGGATTCATGGAGGCAATAACGCTGTGTAAGCTCGAGTTTTCGATGATGGACAGCATGACCCTTGCCGAGCAAATTAAGTTAAATTTCACTAATCTAAGACATATTTTTGAGCGCACTCTAAAATGTCCCAGGGATTAAGTATCAACTGTTATGACCGAAGACCGGATTGCATTTGAATCGGGATGTGCGAAACCCGCAAATATCAATTTTTCCCGTCTTCGGTTTTTTTTTTGAGTTGATAATACTTTTAAAGAGTTGATACAACCATTAAAGCGATGAAAAGACTCGTTTTGGGATTAACGTAACCCGGAGACGAGTATTAACGCCACTTTCGTGGTTGCAAACAACCCCGAAAAGTACTATCAACTCAAAAAAAATGAGGACTGGGAAAATGGACATTAGCGGTTTTCCCACGTCCTGATTTATTTAAAACGAGTGCTTTGCGAGCTGTTTATTGAAATTGATAGACAAAGCTATAGACAAAGAAGACAAAAGGAGTAAAGAGCGATCCTATTGGTTGAAACGAGTGATTCCTATAGACTAAGGGGGTAGATGATGGACTAACTATCGGATCGGGTCTCTCGTGTGTTGCCCTTACTTAGTCTATTACCTACGTCCTTTGTCCAATGCAACCACCCGCTTCCACCAATAGGATCCCTCTACAGGGTTATCCAAAAGTCACTGACCACCCCTGTAACTTTTTTTCAAATTGAGATTGAAGTTTGAAACTTTGAGAATGTTCCTCGGTCTTAGGTAGCAACTTTTTGGTCCCCCAAAAAATTTTGGGGGGCGGCCCCCCTTAAGGGGGGCGGGGGCTAACTTTTTTTTTTCAAATGGCAACCCCCCCTTTGTGATACCTCATTCGAAAGATAATAAACAAAGAAAATTTTTGGCGCAAACCGCAGGTCGAAATGTTCATTTTTGACAAAATGGCGGCCGGTCAAAGTTCAAAATGGCGGAAATTTGGCATTTCCCTTGTTTCTTGACGGATTGGTGTGAAACTCGGAATCCTAGGGTTTTTTGGGATGAGAAAAACGATTCTGGCATTGGTTTTCCAGAAAAGTCTGTCCTTTCCAAAATGGCGGCGGTCAAAATGGCGGCCTCGAGCGGGAAGTGGATATTTAGGCTGCATATCGTTGGATTTGCATGAAACTTGGTATCTGGGGGTATTTCGGCAGGAGAAGAACGAATCTTTCATTGGATATCTGAAATTTTGACAAATTCCAAAATGGCGGCGGGAAAATGGCGGGAAATTAGTGTTACGGCTGCTTACTGATGGATTAGCATGAAATTATTTGATATTTCAAGAATCTAATGAAAGATTCCTTTTTAACCAGCCAAAAACCGCTATGATATCGAATTTCATGCAAATCCATCGGTAAAGAGCCGTAAAACTGATTTCCCGCCATTTTGGAATTTGTCAAAATTTCAGATATCCAATGAAAGATTCGTTCTTCTCCTGCCGAAATACCCCCAGATACCAAGTTTCATGCAAATCCAACGATATGCAGCCTAAATATCCACTTCCCGCTCGAGGCCGCCATTTTGAAAAGGACAAACTTTTCTGGAAAACCAATGCCAGAATCGTTTTTCTCATCCCGAAAAACCCGAGGATTCCGAGTTTCACACCGATCCGTCAATAAACAACGGAGATGCCAAATTTCCGCCATTATGAACTTTGACCGGCCGCCATTTTGTCAAAAATGAACATTTCGACCTGCGGTTTGCGCCAAAAATTTTCTTTGTTTATTATCTTTCGAATGAGGTATCACAAAGGGGGGGGTTGCCATTTGAAAAAAAAAAGTTAGCCCCCGCCCCCCTTAGGGGGGGCCGCCCCCAAAATTTTTGGGGGACCAAAAAGTTGCTACCTTAGACCGAGGAACATTCCCAAAGTTTCAAACTTCTATCTCAATTTGGAAAAAAGTTACAGGGGTGGTCAGTGACTTTTGGATAACCCTGTATATCTGTTTTGTCTTCTTTGTCGATTACTTTGTCTATCAATGTCAATAATCAGCCCACTGGTCTCATTGCAAAGGATGCACCTTCTTTTAGTGGCTGTCCCTGGTGTTAAAATTCTGGGACAGCGTGCGCCATCTATCATGCTATCCTAACTGCAAATATGACTTTTCTCCTGCTCGGATCAAATCCCGGTGATGAATGACGGTGTTGTTTGACGGGCGATGCTATCCATGCCTCTCGAAGTCGGCTCTCAATTGCAAACATAACAATAGGTATGCTGCAGTCGAAGTGTGTTGATTTATTTCACCTCTTCGTCTTGCATCTTGATCTGGGGCACTTGCTGCGACTAATATCAAACCGTCTCCTCGTCATGAAGGTTTCAATAATGCTTGCATCTCACTCCCCAACATGTGATAAGCTGAAGGGCATGCGGTCTCCAGGTGGAAGTCTCATCGAAAGGGCAGCCGTGCTCAGAGGCGGATCCAGCAATTTGGCAACACCGGATTTCCTACATTTAAACCTATGTTAAATAATCGATCCCCGTCGGATCACCTGGCCCTTCCAAGAATCGATACATTCCCATTGGTTTAAATGGAGAAAAACAATGTTGCCAATTTGCTGGATCCACCACTGGCCGTGCTTAACATTTAAAAACCCCGGTCCCAAATGTAAACATAATGTACTCAAGCGAGGCAAAAGTTAAACCCGGAGGTCGACTACTTTTCGCCAGACTATGATTGATGAGAAAGGAGGGGTATCGATGTGGGCCAATTTTGGGCCCACCCTGAATTTTCTCAACTCCACGAGTTTTTGCTCGATGAAGGTATATATTTTAAGGTGTGCATCATGATTCGGTCATTTTACGTCCTTTTTCGGGTCTAATACTGGCTTAAACATGGGCCTGAAGGGTGATTTTGGCGATGGATGCGAGTTCAGCGAGTTTGCGGTCGAATGTCGAAAAATCCGCACTTTTCGACAAAATCTACCTCAAGACCCATGTTTCGGCCAGTATTAGATTGAAAAAGAGCCCGGACTGATTCAACCATGATGTGTTCCCTCAAATGGACGTATTTCTGCCAAACGGAACTAAGCGCCGTACAATTCTAGCTGGAGCGCACTTCAGCTATGCATTCATCACTGCAAAAGTGTCAAAGGAAATCGACAAGCCCAGCGTGCATGGAGGCTATTTCCATTTAAATCTTCCGTCACATTATTACGGCGCAATGATACAACTATTTGAACTCTCCGGAATGCGTAAGGTATCACCGCATTTGAAGGCGTTTTCAAATCAGCCAAGTTCCGATACCCGAATTATCGTTTTGCATTGTTCATATTCTTTTATTTTATTCCGTACCACATGTTTATTTTTAATCCTCGTATAAAAACCAACCATTTGCTACATACAATTCTAGCTGGAGCGCACTTCAGCTATGCATTCATCACTACAAAAATGTCAACGGAAATCGACAAGCCCAGCGTGCATGGAGGCTATTTCCATTTAAATCTTCCGTCACATTCTTACGGCGCAATGATACAACTATTTGAACTCTCCGGAATGCGTAAGGTATCACGCCGCATTTGAAGGCGTTTTCAAATCAGCCAAGTTCCGATACCCGGATTATCGTTTTGCATTGTTCATATTCTTTTCTTTTATTCCGTACCACATGTTTATTTTTAATCATCGTAAAAAAACCAACCATTTGCTAAATACAATTCAATCTGGAGCGCACTTCAGCTATGTATTCACCACTGCAAAAATGTCAAAGGAAATCGACAAGCCCAGCGTGCAATTTTAATCTTCCGTCATATTCTTACGGCGCAATGAGACAACTATTTGAACTCTCTGGAACTAATCGCCCTAGGGGGTGGAAGGGAGAGGGGGGGGTGGATTAGCGGGTGTTGCGGAACGCGATGCTCGTTCCATCCTATACTCGCAATGCTTGTCCATGGTGCTTGGTTCCGTTTGACAGAACGCGCTATCCAAGTTTCTGAAATCCTCAAAAGGATCTCAATTTGGTGCTTAGTTCCGTTAACGGAAATACGTCCAAATGTAGACCACTCTCAATGAGCGAAAAAGCCCAGAAGTGAAGAAATTCAGCTTTGATGGGCCCAAAAACTTCCCTTATGGACGCCCCGCCTTTATTGAACATCAAAGTCCCCAAACAGCGACTCGAGAATATCGGGTTGAGTGCACCTACCTCGATGTGAGTTTTTGCTAATTAGGTTCGGATTTCTACACCAATTTATCGACTCTTTGGTCATCAGTCATCATCAGGCAAATTTTGGCATTCTTTTGAGGAAAAGGCGTATCTAAATTTCCACGTGAGTCCTGTTTAAAATATGAATCTATGCTCTCTGGAGCTCGTGTCAAAATCGAGATACGCGCTTAAGTCAGAGGAGCGACGATTTGAGCACGTATCTCCGAAAGTAACTCCTCCACCAAATGAACATATCTCTATCAAACGGAACTATGTGCATCAAACCATGAGCCCTGAGACCCATAAGAGTATGTCCATAATAGGGCTTATGTCATACTGCACACTGCACAAGTGCACATAGTTCCGTTTGATAGAAATACGTCCAAGCAAAATACAGAATTGCGCGGTTTCTGTAATATTTTGTCTCTGGTACTCAAGCACCCAAAGAGGTAGCAACCTAAATGGCCCAGTTAGGTCTTACTGTAAGGCTCTGATATTCAACGTAACAGGAGACTTTGTCATCTCTGTCAGCAGAATATTCCGTATAAATTTTAAGCTGTAAAGCTACATCGTTTCTCTTCCATACAAATAAATAGAAGCTGAAATTCTACAACTCTGCAATAAAGATACGTGGTTTTGCTCTTTGGGTCATCGATATGATGGACAACCATAGAGAAAGGGAGGGGCATGTACTTGACTGTTTGATAGCCTGATTTTTATCCACTTTAATACTGTGGTCACCGTGAGCCATTGGACATGGCACGCGGTGATGTCGCACATATCCACCTAGATTTAAATCGCAAACCCTGGTGATATTTTAAAAGAAAACATGATACGGGCAGCTTGTATTTGTTTTAGGATTGCGTAACTCCCGAGCCCAGTTTACTTGTCGCCACCGTCTGTATGCTCCGAGGCGTAAGTGCACAGCGCGTAGAGGCTTCGCTGCCCTCGCTGAAAGCCCCGACGAAAAAGAAAAAGGAAGAACTGAGAAGTGTAACGAAAGCTCGGCTAGGATTACAAAACGTTACCTAAGAGGGCGTTTCCTAATAGTGAAGTCTGTGCTTCGCTCAGCTGTCAATGGCTACACCACTGGATTCTGGTGAATATTCACCGATGCTGTGGGTGCGATTTGCGCTAAATCACTACGCAGGGTGTTTCTTTTGTCCCATGCAAATGACAGCAGGAATGCTCCTCTAGATTTCATGACTTTATTATTTTAATGAGCCCTCATTTACCTGACAAAGTCAGACTTTTGCAGGTTGCTTTCAGCATTTATGGGAAAATTATTTAAAGTAAGTGAGCATGAAAAACAGTAAGCACACACAAATATTTTATTTTATTTGAAATGTTTAGGTACGCCGATCTACAGTCATTATTTTAAAAAATTAAACCAACGCATCCAATTAAAAATTGTGCTATGTGTTCAAGAGCAAATCTCGGTTCCCTGCAGGGAAGCTTTAACATTTTGTCGGAAAATTTCTATCCTAAAAACAAGTGTAATTGGGTTCGCATTTATGATTCCATCGCACTTTTTCCAGCTTTCTTTTGTAGCTAGAGCTATTTTTAAGATACTGTTCAGTCTAATAATAATTATTCCGAAAAATCATTGATTTGAGTGAATATCTCTCTCTCGCTAATATACGAAATCATAAAGTAAACATCACTGGTAAGAACTGAGAAGTACGTAAAATCAACGAGCTTATTATTCTTGTAAGTAAAAAAAAAATGCATCTACTAATAAATCAACTCCTTTTTATGAGCTTGTTGTGCAGCTGTAGGAACATAAAATTGAAGGCGCGTCTAAACTGCATGTCGGTCTATGTTAAGCATTCATGTGGCTTACTCTCTCGCTACGCTACTTATTGTTAGTTCGCTGGTCTTTGCGATGGACGGTTAGAAATGATCAGAGATCCGCTCTGTAACTCATTGCGCTTTGTTCAATGTGACCTCTTTTAATTCTGTTTAAAGATATGGATATATGCAACACATCCAGAAAATGCAATAAAAATTAAACTTCGAATCTCTCTAAAACGTTATGCATTTGGTAAAGAGAAAATTGATCCTTGCAGGAATTGAAATATTACCAATGTAAAAAATACGAAATTTATAAGCGAAAATTATTCAGGTTTCAAAAATTCCAAGCGTAGGTGCATAACCTTAAAGTTTGTAAAAATCATGAATTTTTTAATACAACTGGTGACTGACGCATGCATCGACTACCTTGGAGACTTAAACGCAAGGTAAGGAAAAGAAGCGATTTCCTTCAAGATAGTTTGACGGTTGTATTGAAAAAAGAATAAAACTAGGTGGTTCGCCCCCTGAACATTAAGCGGCCCAACCCTCCGAAGCGCGTCGAGGGTTTTTTTCTAAAGTTTTGAATTTTACTAGATTTGTGGAAAAATCGCCTCTTAGGTATATGGTATGTCATGGGATATATTTTGGGAAAAATCGTCTCTTAGGTATATGATACTATGTCAAGGGATATACTAAGTCCTTAAACCTCCTTCAGCCACAATGCAAACCATATGAGGTGTTCCTACGGAAGAAGCTGTTTCAGGAGCAACTATGAATGCAGCCGTAAAGCTCCTCAAAGGTTCCTTTAGTTCCTTTCTCTGGGTAGACTCGTCGTGAGGTTCGCTGACATTGACCCTGGCTGCGCTCCGAGTTGATGCTCCATTTATGGAAGGGCGCCGACTTGGGCGTCAGGGAACCCTCGCAAAATGACTCAGGCGAGTCCCAAAGGAATATCTGTCGATAAAATCCGCCGATATTATCAGAGAGTCATCACTAATGAGCCTCCGATCCGGTGAATGATCTAGTTGAGTCGATGAACCTTCCCTGTGTTCCGCCTTCAGGTTTCCGCGGACGCGCCGCCGCCGCCTGCAGAAAGCGGGGGCGCTTTTTATATCGCTTCCAGGTTGAATCGCGTCCTCAGTTTAATACCATTGTTGCAAAATCAACCATTTCTCCGACCCTCCTCCTCAAATACAAAATCATCAGGGGCCCTTGTACGCAGTAACAGAATATTTTAGAGACCCAGCGCTAGGTTACTTCCGAGATGTCTATCTAGCTATCTACCTACCTACCTATCTATCTATCCATCCATCCATCCATCCATCCATCCATCTATCCATCTATCTATCTATCCATCTATCCATCTATCCATCTATCCATCTATCCATCTATCCATCTATCCATCTATCCATCTATCCATCTATCCATCTATCCATCTATCCATCAATCCATCTATCCATCTATCCATCTATCCATCTATCCATCTATCCATCTATCTATCTATCTATCGAATTATCGATCCAGCAATCTATCGATCCAGTTAGTTAGTTAATATATTTTAAGACATTCAGCGTCACAGGATATTGCTATCTATCGCTCCATCCATCTATCTATCCATCTACGCATCCCTTCGTCCACCCACTCATCCATCCATCCCTTCGTCTATCCACCTACCCATCCATTAATCTATTCATCCGCCTGTCCCAATATTCAGTCCTCAAACGTATTCTCCCTCCCTCTCCCCGTTCAACCATTTAATTTGCTTGGATGCTAGAGTAAAATTTTGAAATTCTTTCGGTTAGATTTGGTAACGAGGGAAAAAATCTGCGTGGCTTCGTTTGATGACCGTCAGTAGGTGGCTAATAGTCGTTTAATAGAAATGTCGGATGATGAATGTCTGGATATGTATCTTGTCAGTCGCAACTTCGATGAAGTCAAATGAGGATATAAATCCCCTGTGAGTCATCCATTCAAAACTTTTTTCCAATGATTTCCCGTCCCGGATATATCGCAGCTCCGTTTGGGGAACCTGCAGTTATTGTCGTTTTTATAGAGAGGCTTAAATATTTTAACAACTCGTACCATTTTGGTACCTTTTCGGTGGTACCTTATGGTGTGTGAGGTTGTGGTGTGGTACCCTTACCTTTCTGTGGTGCGTATATCCATTTGGGAGGAACTTTTTTTCAGGAATTGGTGTTACTTTCTTTTCGTTTACTTATTTTTTCCTTAATTTTCATCTAGATGCATGACAGACAGTACCTGTAAGCACTGAGGAACGAAGATAGTTTTTTATTAAAAAATAATGGATGTTTCATTTTTGGCAGATTTATGGCAGAAATATACACGAAAAATTATTCTAAAAGTAAAGAAACTATGTTGATCTAAATAGAAACACGAAATATAATTAGTAACTAGAAAATACATGAAGAGTGTAAAATTAAATACATTAAGATGGGGCTGTAGAAAAAGGTAGGGTCACACCATCAAAATTTAGTCATTCTGTCAGGTTTTTTCCCCATCAATGGTGTTTCATTGCAGTCTACAGCATGAGCTTTAAATACACCTGAAATTCAATTGTGTAGCTCAGAGCAAAAGGGTCGTCAGCAACGGTTCGGAAAAAAAACTATTTTTCACATTTTCAATATGCATAGGAGGGAATGCATACATATAAGTTTGTGTGAAAAAATTCAAATGTGATATCCTACACCTGATGCAAAATGCAAAACTTCGCTGAAGTCGATGGAATCGTCGGAATATCCCAGAAAAAGACATGTACTTACAACCCCTATCCACCGAGCACCTGCTATGCGATAAGGCCTTGACAGATCTCGCTGATAGGTATCTAACGTGACTTTTTCCACTCGCTTGTTCCTACAATGTTTTCTCGATTGTGCAACCGTGAGAAAAACGTGCCAGATCAATCAAAACCTCCGGATAGGTAAGTTCTTGATTGTGGTTGATCCGGCTGTCGATGCAAAGTTTGCGAAAGTATTGGCAAAATCAATCATACGTATCGATATTTTAATAAGCTCCGCTTCGCTCTCCGAACCCGGTCATCGAGGCAAAGATTCAGCTCTAAGTATACATGTAGAGCATGCGAATTCATTTGACGGAATGCTCAGCTACCACAGAGAATATTGATCATATCATCATTATTTTTTCTCCGTACTTTGATATTAGGAACATAGATCCGAGGGTTACGCAAAAGAGGTCTGTGATAGGCTATTGAGGTGCGTAAATGCATACGTAAGATGTTGTTCTATATGGAAAACTTGACAGAATTCACAAACTGTCCTCCCAGGGGCAGTCTTTTCATGATTGTGCTTCTTTGGGCTAAATACTGCGGTTGACCTTTTCAGCGATTGAGTGTAAAACTGCAAACTAAAAATTAATATATCGTGATTACTTATACTGAATAATCATGTATCATCCAGGATTTATTCGAGCAATATATTAACAATCTAAAATATTATGTTGATGATGTATCACTAATGATAGGTATAATGGTGTGCTTAAGTGTACTTAGCGATTTAATAATTTCGACAGTGCTCCAAATTTGTTTAAAGGAGTTTACAACTACATTAGAGGGATTTTAATGAAATTCAAGATCTAGTTATTTTGTCAGCATGACCAAAAGATAAGAAAAATACTTCTTCTTATTCCATCTGTAATTTTAGGAAACAAGTTATCATGGTTTATAGAATTAAATAAAAATGTAGTTTACTTATCAATTACAGAAAAACTAATTCCAACAATTATAATTTTAATTATAACAGTTTTAATATTATATAGCTTTGAATGACTTGCTTCACCCTTGAATTTTTTTCTTTCTTTCTTTTTTAAATGAACGAGAGGAAAGTTAGAGGTGACTGATTTTGATAGAAACCAATAAACGTTAAAATTTTATTTATCCATTCATTTGATTTTCAAATTTTTAAAAAAGTCCCAAGGTGTTTATTTCGGTTCGGTTATTTCTTTCTTCAATTTTATGGTGAGGAAACATGTCCTGTAATGTTTGGACTTTCATCCTGTCTAGTGGTCTACTTTTTCAAAGCTTGCCTTAAAATCATATGGGTCATTGGCGTCATCGGTCAAAGGTCTTGCCGGGGAAACGGCTGCTCCCTAAGCATTACACCATTAAAACATTGGTCACTTCAGCCGAGACTCCAGCTTAGAGACCCGCTATTTCAAATAGTGCAAAAAAAAGAAGGAGAAATAACTTTAACTGATTTATAGAGATTCATGACGGGCGGCGCGCGTGGAGTGTGCTCCATAGGCACGGGCAACTGAAGCCTGTTGGCTTGAGCAAACAGGCGAACGATAGTAAAAACATGGTTGCCGATTAGAATTTTCAAAGCTTAGATTTTATCGGCGGGGACTAGACCGTAACATGAACAGCTTCATGATAGTATACACTGAAAAAAACTCCGGCCGTGGAAGCCATACTTACGGGCTAGACATACCGTCCGCATTCCGGGCTCAGAGGCCGAAAGTTCCGGGCGTAGCACCCGGAGCGATTGAAGCTACGGCTCCAGAACCCGCATTCGGCCTCTGAGCCCGGAACGGACGGTATGTCTATAGCCAGTAACTTTGTTATCAGTGTAGTGAATGTATACCCATCGACACAGTAAGAAAAGTACCCAAAATCTTGTGTTAACGTGAGAAGTAAAACACAAAATAACACAAGTTGTTGGTTGATTTTTTTTTGTGTGTTAGTTTTTCCAGTGTCAAATTGATCAAATCTTTGGGTTGAGGTGAGGCATCCAGCGATGCATCTTTATCAAAACAATGACAATGCTGTTTTTGCAATACGATGAAATAATGTATCGAATAATACACCTATATTTGCGATTTTGGATCTGCGCCTAAAATGGATAATTTAAACTACCTCTTAGAATCACTAGATGGGAAAATGGCACATTCGTGCTTGGTGCTTTTTCAGTTTTGATACTGACATACCCTGAGCCGGTTGAAATTAATATATTGTGAGAATCACGAAACATCCTGATCTTATGAAAATCTGAAATTTGTATTAGTCTTGACCACCAACTTTTTTTGCTTTGTCCTTGGCACTCTTTGGGCTATTCCTATTTCGTCGCCATGATTTAAATATTGTCCTCTTAGCCCCATTTTTTAGAAGCGATTGCACATTTTAACCATTTTTCTTTCCAGCCTGAGTTTGACCTCCCTTCCCCCTAACATCTTCAGATACTTGTACAACCCCTTCCCCTATTGTAGCTTCCCGAACGAAGGAAAGTAACTCCATTCCAAGGTTGCAATAGTGATTCAAATTCAATCTTTTACAAAAATGTACGTATCCAACTGTCCAAAATTTCTGTGATTGTTGCTGAGAATGAAATGGTTAATTTGCAGCCAGGAATTCCGAAGATTCTCCCGGTGAAAATTTAATCTGCGAAGGGAAATTCGGCAACATTGAAATTTAGTTACTTTCTTGCGCGAGGGGAGTGACAATAATTATGTGCCTTCCATAATATACACACGACCCCCTAATGATGCAATCTAACTAATTTTTGCAAATATCACCAAACCAACCGCAGAGATACGTTGCGTATAATCAAGACACTATAGCGCAAAATTTCGGATTTTAGTGTCTATCCCTCTCTCGGAAACAATGACATTGGAGTTTCAATGCAACACTTACGTACGATGCACCGCACAGCGTCTCATAATGTATTGCATTCTCCTTCACGTAGCCGTCGCAGAACGCTGATCAGGCGTGCCGTTGCGTGCTCAATGTCAACTGCTGTGTCATGCTAATTTTGACCCAGTGATCAGTTTGATCACTGCATCTCGGAAAAAATAGCTCCAATTCAATGTTATATCGTTAATTTCGGCGCAACTCATCAGTCAGCATCTGAATAAGCAAAGAGGGGTCCATGTGAGGTGGTAGACTCTACGTTAAGAAACGCGGAGAAAGGAGCAAGAGGATGAAATTGATTGCGTTCAAAGTGTAAGTACGTAAAAAATAAATCTCATACAATACTGCATATCAGAAATTGCTGAGAATTCTTGGCAACTTTAGCTAAATGGCTCCAAATAAAAGTGAACTTTTGTTTCAATGATTGCTTTACCGGTGTTCTTATGATACCTGGAGTTGGGGGAGGGGAGGGGGCAGTGAAGTGAATGAATAGTGATGTCAAAAATTTCAGTGATTAATAATATTCCTCTTTATTTTAATGAGTTAAAATTTAAGTCGTGCAGTTCATTTGTCGACGATGAGATACACATTCTTCATGATAAACGTTCTAAAGTGTTATTTGCCGCTGGAGACTTTAACGCGCGTATGTAAAAGAAAACTAAATTGATTTTCTATTTTTCCAAACACTGAATAGGAACAAAATGTTGAAAATTAAATAATATAAGATCGTATGGTGCTAGAATTTTTTTTCCCAAATATAAATACACCCGTTTTTCCGTAAATCAGAGTAGAAAAATAACCTCGGCAAAGACATTCGATTGCAGGTGGAGCAAACTTTTTCGGTAAAGTTTACCAATGCACTTGCAGTGCTCTGTATTAATATAGGTTACTCAATAACGTAGCTACATAGGGCAGATTACCTTCATATACTCAGTTTATTTTACTTAAACAGTATGTTACTGTAACTAGATTTCTAGTTGCTGTCAAAACAGATGCCAATATTGAAAAATCTTTTTATGTGATTGTTTGGAAGAAAGGACTGCTCGTTAAAGCCCTTCGAGCCATTACTTATTGAAAAAAAAAAAAAAAACAAACAAAGGCGTATTTCAGTCAAATCTTGGTGGAGGGGACCTCTCTTTTGGAAGGAAGGGGTGAAATTTAAAAATTATGAACATCAAAATTCACCAAAATCGACCCCATAATGGATAAAATGTGCCTAGCAGGGGGAGGCGGATTGTCCCTTTACCCTTTCCGAATTATTTCCCTGTCTGAGAGGGGGCCTGGTTCATCCCTTAAACCAAGATCAACCGGTAAGCAATGACATAGGCAGACACCTCAAACGGAAAATGGTGTAAAGGGGGGGGGGGGGTTCGTTGGCCTCCCCTAGAAAATTTTTGAAGCACATAATATGCAGTCTAAATCAATTTCGCAATAAGTAATTACCAAATGCAAGAGACGTTCCCTCTTCTTCCTCCGTTCCTTCCTAGTCTATCTTACTTCTCTTTTTCCTCCTCCGTTCCTTCCTTCTTTCATCCTTCTTTGTTCTTTCTCTGTTCCTTCCTTCTTTCTTCCTCCGCTCCTGATTCCTTCTTCCTTTCTTCTCTGTTCTTCCTCCGTTCCTTCCTCCGTTCCTTCCTTCTTCCTTCCTTCTCCGTTCTTCTTCCGTTCCTTCCCTCTTTCTTCCTTCTCTTTTTCTTCCTCCTTTTTTTCGGGTAAACGGGGGGGGGGGGGGCACCCCCTTCGCTCCCCCTGGATCCGCCTATGAGCTATGCCTGCGTTGTTCGTTGCCATTACTTCCTTGGTCGATGCCAAATGATTGCTCATACGTGCATTATCGAGTGCACGGCACCGAAAGCGGATATCACTTTAACAGTTTTAAAATCAGAACCCATATAGAGTACCCGGGCACTACTTTATAGCCCAATTTGATTTCATCAAGATCGTTTTTCGTCGTTTTTATTTCATGGCACAATGACAATGGTCGTGCGCATGGGGGACCAGGGGCTGACGCTGGAGTTTGCCAGCTCTGCAAGTTCTCCGGGACCGACTCCGCTCCATATTTAGTATTTTCTTGGTCATAAACGTAATTACATTCGCAGAGGTGGAATGGCCGCTTCAGCGGGACAATGGAACCTGTGATTGATGCTGCGGTATGCATTTGTATGACAGCCTAGTTTGCTAACGAAACACCGCACAGCTAGAACCCATGTTGCCGGTGGAAATGGAGCGGAATCAAAATGTCAGAGCGATAAATTTTATATCCGCCTGGCTCACCTTCCGATTTGTATGTTTCCAGGTAACTATCAGTCTTTCAACTTATCACGAAACAAATCGGAAACAAGCCTGCCGCGGGGTGGCCCATAGATTTGCGCGTCTGACTCTAGGTCAATAGGTTCCAAGTTTGAGTGAGTGAAGTGAATTTAAACAAAAACTGTTACTTATATCCTCTCTATTCTAATAAAATCATTTTAAGACGCTCGGTGGACGGGGTGAGGTAGGGGAGTTCAAAGGTCGGAGTTTTAATAGAGAGGGTCTTTACTTTCAGAGGCATTTCACTGGAAAAAATTCTCGGCGTTTTTACCACGGTCCGTTGGTACCTTTACCATCTCACTTTTTTTACCAATTATTGGTAATTTTACCAAGACAGACTGGTAAGCTTACCTAAAAACCGGTATTTCTACTGTTTTTTTCAGGTAAGAATACCACTTTTATTTGTAATAAATTCCTGGTAACTTTGCCATTTTATCTCGGTAGTTCTACCACAGTCGATAAAAAACATTGGCGTTTTTACCAAGGTCCAGTAAAATTACCGAGAAAGTTCAATAATTCCATAAATGGTAATTTTACCAAGAAAAAACTGGGATCATGTAGAACCTTGAATTCTTGGTAATTTTACCCTTTTCTTAGTAAATACACCGAGATTTTTCTTTCAGTGTTGTATAGTCATGGGCAGCTATGCCGCCGTGCTAAGGAAAAACGCCGTATGAAAATTCTAGGGTTGCCAAACTTCCTTCGATGAAACGCTTATTATTGAGGAAATTTATGAATATTTTTCCTCGAAATTTTCAGAGACTTTAGTCGAAATTGCGAGCAAAATTATCTGAAAAATATTCATAAATTTAGTAGAAAATTCGTGTTTTATCATAGGAAATTCGGCGACGCCTGATAGAGCTCAAGAGAGATGCCTGATAGAGCCATAGAGCGCTATGAAAGCAGCTTTATGTATGTATCAAGAAAGCAGTGCTGATAGAATAACATTCATCAATGAACAGAAAAAAAGAGAGAAATTATTTTTGCAAAAAATCGTGCATCGTGGCGCGCAGAGTGAGGGTGACACAGAGAGCAAAACCTTTATATGGACTGCATTTTGCAATTTGGACATATAAATTCTGGCTCTTCTGGAAAAACACTTATGTGCATAGGGAAACTAATGGCACATACGTTGTTTTTAAACAGGGCCGGAATTTATAGTTCCAAATTGCAAAATGCAGTCCATATTTATGTTTATGCTCTCCGAGTTTACTCTGACGAATTACGTCAAGCTGGGCCCTATGATCGGAATCGTTACATTTTAACTTTTTCTCTCTCCCGTTCCCAACATCGATAGCAAATTTTAAACCAAGAAAAAAAGGGCGTTGAGATCCAGCCAGATTTAAATAATCGCATTTCAACAGTAGGTAAGCACCGCACCAGCTTCATGAGCGAATTGTACTAATCCTGAAGTAATCAAAAGAGAGGCTGGATTTGTGTATCATCGATTTTTAATAAGCATTACATCACCAAAATGTCATCCACTGAAAAGATAACGTAAATGAAAAAGAGAGAGATAAGAAAAAGATTCTATTTTCTTAGTCTTGCAAACCCGTTTGTTTTGTATTTAATGTGTCTTTATCGTAAATAAAAAAAAGCATATAACTAATGATTTCAAAGGTGATGGAATTTTCAAAGAGACGTTTGATTGGAGACCCTGTATACTTATCCCACTACAAAGAAAATTTAGTTACTATTTATCCTAGTAATAATTATTTTTTTAAAAACTTGAGAGTAAATTTGAAGATGAGATCTCGAGAGGGATCCTACGATATATATTTAGTTTAAGTAATACGTATCCAATCCACGCATATCAGAAGGCTGTGAACGTAATGTTTACACCTATATTCCGCAGACGGGAAAAGTAGCATCTTTTCTCTACATACTGAACGAATTATTTGAAATAATTATATATTTCATTTTTGTTCCCATCACTTAAATACCTAATGTAAAATCATTCTTAATAACTTCCCATGGAAAGTATCTGGGTATTAATTGTCTGTAACAAACTCGATGATAGGAAATGGTAATATCTTTCTTAAGATTTGATTGGATGTACATTTCAGTTGAAGGTTTTTTTTATTTTGTGTGTTTGTGTGTTTGTTAACTTTATCTCACTCTTTACCATGAAAGAAAAATTGACAACCGATTGAGATCTACAAAACGCACATTTGCAGATTACTGAAACAGGGCGAATTCCTCACACAATGAGAACGGACAAAAAACCGAATGATAAAATGAAAACATGAGGTATGTGGAAGATTCCACCATGAGCAGGAGATGAAGGAGATCATGATTCGATACAAATGTATTTATTGATGTGTTATAAAACACGTAACAACGTCGACACTAAATTGCTATAATTTCGCTTCAAATAGAGTTGACCTGTATCTCTTTGTTGCCAATGCTATCTCTTATGGGAATGCAAAACGTGTTGAAGCTTGAAGAAAGTGATTATGATCACTTTGTAGCAAATAAGGTCACTCACCTTACATTGTCTCCAAAGACCTTACGATGTTCCTAACCTGTCCTAACATCTTATCACTCTCCATCCGCGGTGACATTTGTAAAGCAGCGGGGCAAAATGTATCTTAAGATGGAAACTCAAATTATTATTCAGTACTTAAAGCAAACAAACGAGCTGGGGTGAAAAATACCGATTTTCAATTTTCGATGCTAAAAACTTTTTAATCGCTCAAGAACTATAAATCAAAGGTTCGAGTCATAATTTGCTTTATAAAAGATGTTTTATGGCGTAATAAATGAATCATTTCTAAGACTAGCATCAATGTCGTAAAACTTTCACAGTGGTGATCTCGAATTCCCAATTTTTTGCGTTCAAACTTTGAACTTTTAGTCAGATAATCTATTCTAAAGATTTTTGGGCGTTCTTTACGCCAAATGACGCAAAATTAATCACTGATAGCTGTATGGTGCAATTATTTCATTCTTTCGAACCTTCACTTTAAAGCGCATTTTGCCCTACTGCGTCTCAATTAACAATTTACAATGGACGGCTACTTAATATCTTAAGAGTAACCTTTCCATGGATTTTTGAAAACATGTCTCAGTAAATATGTGTATGATGTTTGGTAGTAATAATAAGAAAAAAACCACCATTTCCTGAGTTCTCAAGCGGAATGATACACATCAAGAGAGATCTGCAAGATGCTTCATCAATCTTCTCGAAAGAAATTACCATTATATTTTCATCAAACATCGACAAGAAATTATAAAAAAAAAACATTTTTATCAATGAAGTCAAAGTTTATTTTGATTTTAAATCTATTTTTTGGGGGCGAGGAAAAAATTAAATTAATGAATGCTAATTATTCAACTTGTCACCTATGACCAATTTTATTTTCCTTGCGGATTAAACCAAATTTGTTTCACTCAAAAACATTCCCTTGCCTTGAAAGAACAGAAAAATATTCAATTAAAGAGAGTTTTGTTTCAACCTTCTATGGCATAGCGTTACGAATTCGTAAATGTTTTTTCGGGGGGTTATTAAAAATTGGACTGCATTTTGCAATTTGGAACTGTAAATTCTGGCTCTTCTGGAAAAACACTTATGTTCATAGGGAAACTAATGGCACATACGTTGTTTTTAAACCGGGCTAGAATTTATAGTTCCAGATTGCAAAATGAAGTCCAATTATATATTTCCTCTGTGGCATAATATTGCAAATTTTATTAGTTTTTATCTTTTTCGAGGAACCGATTCCCAAAAATTTAAAATTTTGAAAAAAAAATTGGTACCCCATGTTTTTTATGCAAGCCACGAAATAGATTAGTGTCGTCCCCCAGAATCTGAGATCCAAATTAAATCCATGCCAACGGTTTCCAACGCCAATCCAACGGTTAATTTGGAACAATATACTTTTTAAACTTTTTTTTATTAAGTACAAAAGGCTTAATAGCTCTGAGCTCAGTGCAAATGCCGCCGTGGCTTCATTAAATTTCGCAAAATTTACCTCGAGACGGCAACGCGACATCGTTACAGCTCGACACCAACTGCTTGGTCATTAGGAGCAGAACGCGGGTACAGTGTGAAGTGCCCCATTTTGCGAGATTTGTCATTAAAATCGCGACCTCACGGTTTTTTCCCTTTTTCAACCAAACAAACCCTATTTGCATTTTATTCATGACAGTCGATTCGTCACCTTTTTTATCGGCGTATTCGCGTGCAGCTAAGTACAGGCGAATGCCTCCGACGGTTTTGTCCGACGCTCTAATAAGCTGAAACGCCCGCTAACAGATCTAGTTTACTGAACTGAGAAAAATGTTGGATATTTTTTCAACTATTGCGGCAGAAATTGCTCGGGAACTCAATAAACTAGTCTCACAGCTCCATCTGTTGTGATCACATTTGAGTACAAAAGCAAAGATTCAATGCTTCGCCAGTAAAGCTCAGGTGCTTGGGTGAGCGTCTGACCGTGTTATTATTGAAAGGAATTCAAGATAAATGCGGTTTTACTTTTAAACAGATTAAATAATAAGCGCGATGAAAGTGTAATTAAGAGGTGTTTCACAATTGAATGATTACTTTTTTAGTAGATTTTTCTATGAAAGTCCCTATAAAAGACATTAGCCAATCATCTGGCGGATAAATTCGCTGAAAATTAGAGAGAGAAAATTTGTTTCGATTAGATATTACTGAGAATGCAATCGTCATTACGTTACCAAATCCTAAATATACAAATTTTAAATGATCAGTTCGACGTAACTTTGTTTCACAAATTTCGAAATTTAATAAGGCATACCTGAAATAACATTCAAGTCTCGTTTCGGAAAGCTATTGAGTGGCGTATTGCTAAAAAGGGGAAAAAAACCAGTCTCTCTTTCGGCTTGAGTCACTTTTGCCAAACCTATCATCTTAGTGTCCATTCGCTTTTTCGCCAAGATTGGCCTCATTCCCGGTAGCCCCGGGCTATGACTAGAGTGAGTTTAACGGCCAGACAGGCTCTAATTAATTAACAATCCGAAATAAAGTAAATATTTGAATGAGCTTTCGGAGAAATAAATAAATCGAGTGCATGCTCGCTTTGTGCGCCAGTTAATCGCATTACCCGTGTTAAAAACAATTGCTCGCGCAAAATCAGTGCCCAGACTAATTAAAAAGAATGACGTGCTCCATTATCACCTTAGAAATTTGCCTTTGGGTGGATGTTGCCATATTCGATGCATTGGCGATTTGATGCTAGATTCTGGTATAATTGTTTACAACAGCGAGTATCAGGAGGTTTGGGCACAATCGAAATGATTATTTTTCAAATCATGTAAGCGCCAAAATTGCGAATGCAAGAAAAACAAGAAAACATGTTTTATTTGCTTTGTTGACAGTCTTCGAATTCCAAAAAGTGTATGTTCTTTTAAAAGGCTATATTTTGAAATCAGACATGACTGATTGTACCAGAAAAAATAAAGAAAAAACAACCCCGCTACTACCAAAATCCAGATTGGAGCGTACGTGATTTGGAAAATAATGGGTTCAATCGTTGTTCGGGGTGGATTTTGCGATGGGTCGTATTTACAAAGTAAATTTATTGCATCATCAGTCTTTAAAGGGAAACCTTGTGCATCATCTTTTTTCCAGCCCTGGTGAAAATTGGCAGTAGAATCTGTGTTCCAAAATACCATAGACCTAAGGCCGGCTGTAAAATTTCCGATAGCTTCTATAGCCGGCTACACAATTTCTTATAACCTTTTATAGCCGATGGCGATTAAGCAATAGCCAGGCGATAAAGTGTATGCTAAACGTCACTAATTACGGATGCTAGGACTTAGTGAGTTGTTGGACCACTGATCTCTTTTTGGGCCGTAGTATCTTGATTTATTTTGCGAGGAAAGCTCCGTACTTTTTATGAATGCCTGCCATTCCTATTATTTTAGAGCGCCTTCAGTTTCGTATGATACTGTGCAATACCTCTGGTGTGAAATAGTTGCTTCAAGCGCCGTGGCACGCTGCGGTGCGGCAGGCGGGCAGCCAGCGCGGAACGCGCATTGGCGCCTACAAACCTAACAGGGATACTTCATGCGTTGCGCAATGCGTAAAGTATCCCAGTTAGGTTTGTAGGCGCCAGTGCGTCGCCGCTCCGCTTTGTGTTAGGCTCTAACATTTAATCTGGAGAAGTCAGCGTTTTTCAACTCATGATTTTGAAATGTTTGCACGCTCTGTATGGATTATTCTCATTTTAATTTATTAAAAAAAATATGTATTAAAGGAAAATATAATGTGTGTTTTGTAAATATTAAGGTGGTTCCGTATCAAACTTCATGAGTTCCAAAGCACACGAATTTCTACACAATTTCTTGTAGCCTTTTATAATCGATGGCGATAAAGTGTAAAGCCCGGCGATAGGAACTATAGCCCGGCTGCATAATTTTTTATCGGTTCGTACAGCCTGGCCGTATGATTTTTTCCGCATTCTACAGCCAGCTATATGATTTTCTGTATGATTTCTTATCTTTTTCTGTGATATCTCCCATTTACAAATAAACTGAGGCAGGAGGAAGGGGGTGGGGGGGGGGGGTTAGCTGTTAGCGTGGGTGACATTTCGTTGCCCCTCTGACGTGAGAGCATAACTCAATTTCCACACGAACCCTGCTTTACACATAAATTTCATGCATTCTGGGGTTCACGCGGAAAGCAAGATACGTCCTTACGCCGGAGAGGCGACGGATTTACCCTAGCGACAGTCCTGACTAGAGGGTTCACGGCCAAATTAAAGTGTCTCTCGAAAGCGGCAACCTCTATTGCTTGCCAACATTGTCGTGCTAAGTGAGAACGCCGTATGAGCATTCGAGAGTTGCCAGATTTCATTCGATAAAATGTTTATTTTTGAGAAAAATTATGAATTTTTCTCCTCGAAATTTTCAGACGTTTTAGATCGAATGGACGTGTTTCTGTTAAGCGGAACTGAGCTCCAAACTTGGTTCCTTTTGAGGATTTTAGAATCCCGGATAGCGCGTTCTGACAAACGGAACTAAGCGCCATAGAAAAGCATCGCGAGTATAGGACGGAGCGAGCGTCGTGTTCCGTAACACCCGCCAATCCAAGCCTCCCTCCCCCTTCCTCCCCCGATGGCGCTTAGTTCCGTTTGATAGAAATACGTTAAAATAAGGAATTGGCAAGGGTCTGAAATTTAATGAATTTCGTGTTTAAGTGGAATCTACTGAGTGAACTGAACATGAAGATACCCATGATTCATAAGTTGAGCAATTATTATAGGAGAAATGACAAAATAACCGATTCTGCTAAAATACAAGAATTTAAATGGGAAATGTCGCCAGATGACGTCATAAGGCGGCACATTTTCTCACTTTTAAATCAATTTTTCTCCAATTCCCCAAGTCAGAAAAAAATTATGAAAAATACTGCGAACTCAGCTCATTACGCACTTTCATAGATGAAGCAATACACGTTTTGTGTGCAAATTCTCCATTACAAACAAAATTGCAGAAATTGGTAGACAAATATTCCAAAATTTTCCTGAGAATTAGCGATTTGCCAGGGGAACTTTGGCAACACCTGAAGGCTCATACGGTGTTTTTCCATAGCACGGCAGAATAATCCGATCGGCCCGGTGGGGGCGGAGGCTCCCGACAGGCCCAATTGGACCGGCAACTGTAAATCTCCCTCAAAAGCGCCGTTCAAGCTTCTCCTCTGCGAAGCGCCCCCTCCCGTTTTTTCGCTCTTTCGCTTGATATACGAGTGTTTTGGCGCGCAGACAGATTTTATGAGAGCACTCACGCGGATTGCTCAATGAACCTGGTACAATGAGCCGACTGCGCAAACAAACGCGCTTTGTTACGAAATGTCCCTTATTCTTTTATCTCCGAGTCTCCGGAATCCGGCCGCAGACATTTGCACCCGATGAGCTTACCCCCGGTGTCACGTTGTTTTGGAGCCTAATTAAGGAGCTTTCATCTCCACGCCGAAAACTTGGAGTTTTTGCACTCGCTTCGCTGTCTGTTGTGAACTGAAAAAAAAATCTCGGTGTATTTACTAAGAAAAGGGTAAAATTACCAAGAATTGAGGGTTCTATTTGATCCCAGTTTTTTCTTTGTAAAATTACCATTTATGGAATTGGTAATTTTACCGAGAAATCTCGGTAAAATTATTGAACTTTCTCGGTAATTTTACTAGACCTTGGTAAAAACGCCAATATTTTTTATCGACTATGGTAGAATTACCGAGATAAAATGGCAAAGATACCGGGAATTGATTACCAATAAAAGTGGTATTCTTACCTGAAAAAACAGTAAAAATACCGGTTTTTAGGTAAGCTTACCAGACTGTCTTGGTAAAATTACCAATAATTGGTAAAAAAAAAGTGAGATGGTAAAGGTACCAACGGATCTTGGTAAAAACGCCGAGAAGTTGTTTTCAGTGTGCTTACAATGAGCAGCGAGAAGGTACTTTGATACAAATTATAATGTTTTGTTCCAATATCAAAGAAAAGGTGAGTCAATTGACACGTAGATCGAGTGAATTAATCCACAACTCAGAGGAAATGGGCCTGTTGCACCATTTTTTTTTATTGCTTTAATCGAAAGACCTAAGGCTCCTGATGTCACAAGAATTTTCCCGGAGTTTTTTGATCACCGGAAACCCCCAAAAAATCAACTTAAAAACGCCTCAGAATTTGGATTTTCAAAACGGTCGTTTCGGGTCCGCCATACTTGTGACGTGAAATGATATGACAGACCTGGTTTCTTCATCACTTACAATGTATATTCCCGTAAGGAAATGGCAGCCGCTTTTCAAATGCAAATATCGAGTCAATCGCTAATTTTTTGATCAAAATTGAAAGCAGAAATGGATTCCTCGTACGTTTAAATAGTTAAAACCTTCATTAGATAAATAAGAACCGACGGGATAAACCCTATTTTTAAGGAAGACTGTAGTCAATGGGCGATTGTTTACATCTGCTTAGTGATAACAGACATGGACATTAGCTCAATATTTGGCCATTTTCATGAGTTTTTACTTGTTTGTCACTATTTGAAGGTAAGTTTATTTTGTAAATCAATTGTTTAGTGCCTTAGGATCATGTTAAAAGCTGTAAAGGTATACTTTGTTACTTATTAATTCAGAACACACTCCGGCAGTCTAGCGGCAGTCCAACGCTCAAACCATGGATGTTCTCTCAATGCGTGTAAATCATTCTTAACTCTTCAACAAACATCTCAATATCATTCAGAACGTTCCCACGTTTTATAAACTTATGTTATTTTAAAATCCTGTGTGTTTTAAATGTAACACTATACAGAAAAATTTATCGATAAAGTCTGGTAATCGAAGAAGGATCCTACGTCTACTTTCCTTGCCTCCAGCTAAAACATACCGGTCTCCTCATCTCATCAGTATTGTCAAAGGTAAGTTTTTTTCATCATCAATGATTGATACTATCATTTTGGTGTCTTCAGTGAAGCATTAAAGGGTGAAATAGTAAGATATAACAACTGACTCGCTACATCCAGGTTTGAGCGTTGGACTGCCGGAGTGTGTTCTGAATTAATAAGTAGCAAAGTATACCTTTACAGCTTTTAACATGATCCTAAGACACTAAACAATTGATTTACAAAATAAACTTACCTTCAAATAGTGACAAACAAGTAAAAACTCATGAAAATGGCCAAATATTGAGCTGATGTCCATGTCTGTTATCACTAAGCAGATGTAAACAATCGCCCATTGACTACAGTCTTCCTTAAAGATAGGGTTTATCCCGTCGGTTCTTATTTATCTAATGAAGCTTTTAACTATTTAAACGTACGAGGAATCCATTTCTGCTTTCAATTTTGATCAAAAAATTAGCGATTGACTCGATATTTGCATTTGAAAAGCGGCTGCCATTTCCTTACGGGAAAATACATTGTAAGTGATGAAGAAACCAGGTCTGTCATATCATTTCACGTCACAAGTAGTCACAAGCATAGAATCCACCAATCACAAGTATGGCGGTTGAAAAGCGACCGTTTTGAATGGGTCGGTTCCAAAAACAGCTTTTTTTGAGTTTGAGAGATCATTTCAAGGTTTTTTAGTAGCGCCATCGTTCTTTTCGTGAAATTTGCCATAAGAATCAGGCATCAATTTGCAAATCCCCGCACCTTGCAACAGGCCCATTAAAGTAATTTGATGTCAGTGAGAACCATTGAGAGTCGGCTAGAATCTTGCAAAGTGAATTATAGTCAAACTTGGCTCAAAAGTAGGGCAGAGTTTATTAGATCGTAACTTTAAAATGGGGAAAGAATATTATTATTTTTAACAGCCAATGATCCGAGAGAGAGGTCGAAAACAACGTATTAAAATAGAGTGAATGGTACGTTCAATTTGAGTTCATTTTTCAAGTTTTACTCTAAACCTCACCCCCGACAATTTTTATCCCTTCTAAGCCTTGATTGAGATGACACCCTTGCCAATTAATAATAAATATATGTTTTTTATTTCAAAGTTGATTTGAGTTGAGTGAGGACGTGCAATAAGGAATTTCGTTTTGAAAAATTGCTGTAAAACTTTATCCTCTCATCGCGCTTTACGAGGCTTAATTTGAAAATTTAAGCTTAAATTTTGATAATGTAAGCTCACAATTTGAAAAAAAAATTCAGCAACAGGGATACAGCTTTCAACTAGGAGTTTTGAAAAAATACCTATGTGTCACACCGTAACACAGTGTATACATGTTTGATGAGACGCAAGTAAATTTGAAAGGGAATGAGTGGTCCGGGCAATATTCAACCTTCCTCAAATCAAATGGAGTAAAAGAAAATCAAAGCGCGAGATTGACGACACCTGGATGGGAAATATACTGATTTTCTGCAGTGTTACAAAAACGTTTTCATTATTGAGACATAGAGCTCCCATATTTCACGGCTCGTTGAATAAGCCTCTGTTTCCTGCCAATTTCGACAGCTTGGTGCATTTACACAGAGCAAAAACGGAAATATATTCGTGAATGAACGGAGGAAATCTGATGAATTAATCCGTGTTGCCAAATCAACAATTTAGGCTAATTCTGCCGTGCTAAGGAAAAACGGCGTATGAGCCTTCAGGCGTTGCCAAATTTCCCCCGGCAAATCACTAATTTTCAAGGGAATTTTCGAGTATTCGTCTACCAATTTCTCAGATAATTTTGTTTGTAATTTGATCTGAAACCTCTGAAAATTTCAATGAAAAATATTCATAATTTTCCTCAAAAATAAACATTTTATCGAGGGAAATTTGGCAACTCTCGAATGTTCATACCACGTTCTTCCTAAACACGGCATATTTGATATGTTAGTGGTCTGCTATAAGACAGAGGAGTATGACAAATGCTTTAATTTCCCCAATATTTGGCATAAAAATAACTGTTTCAAAAGACGGTACGTGTCACCAACTTTTGAGAGTCACCATTGAATAGTATAGGACGTGGTCAAAAAAACTGGGTAAAGCCAGATGGTCCATCAATAAATCAGTAAAAATCCCATAAAGCACACTCCACGCAAAAAATCGAAGTCAATTTCATGGTACCAACAGTTTAATATGCAGATAGTTGGGTCCTGACTTGTAGGCGCCGAAGATATTGCGAAACTACGTTCTGTACATTTCTGATCAATCCGACCCACATCCTAGCATTACCTTTTGCACGACCAGGTTTCATTCACCATTTTTTGGTCTACCGAGTGTAAAAAATAAATAAGAAAATAATAAACAATGAAATAAAATAAAAACACGAGGAAGGAATGAAATGACGGATTTAGGCATTCATAAAGATTTGATCAAACGTTGTTTCTTTACTCTTATGAGTCATGAATTCTGTGACCCAACAGCAGAATACTACGGATACTGGTGCACTGGAAAAAAAACATATTGGATCTAGAGTCCAGACTCTTGAAAAACTTGACAAGAAAAAGGACTCTTGATTCAATCAGATTTAAGCTTCGATCAAAAGGAAATCCGCTCAAATTAAGAGGCTTGGTTATTGATTTAAGCTTAAATCTGATTGAATCGTGAGTATTTTTTCTTGTCGATGTTTTTAAGAGTCTAGACTCTAGATCCAATGTATTTTTTTCCAGTGTATACGACTGTGTATTTGCTAAGAATACAGGCAAACTCTACCTCTGATTAGGGCTTTGACCCGATCATCAATTTCAAAGATCCCATGTGTTCCCATGACTTTCCATTTACCTAAGTCGAATTTAGCTAAGTTAATGAATTACACCGCAAAATCCCGCCGGGTCGTCTGCATTATTTAAATGTTTTTACGTACGTTTTTTCTTTGTTCATTTATCACAATTAATCTCTTAATGTTTTAATTGAAATTTACTGGAGCTCGGAAAAAGAATTTGATCTCAGCGGTCAATAACGTCAATGATCAGTCCTCAGGTGATTGTCCTCAAGTTTATGGTGAATGTACACAGCAAGAGAAATTCCCCTCTCTGACTGCTCGTATTTTTTCTTCAACTATCCTGCCGTGCTAAGGAAGAACGCCGTATGAGCCATCAGGCGTTGCCAAATTTCCCTCGGCAAATCACGAATTTCCTGGAAAATTCGTGAATATTTCTCTTCCGATTTTTCTGAGGATTTCGTTCGTAATTTGATCTAAAAAGTCTGAAAATTGCTAGGAATAATATTCATAACGTCCTTCAAAAATAAATATTCTCTAAGAGGAAATTTGGCAACATTCGAATACTTTATGGCATTTTTAATCAGCGCGGCAGTATCTATATCCATCGCGTTGTGGAGATGCAGTTCATCAGCACGTACGTTCAAAGTATGGCAGCTTGCTGCGGCGAAGAATTTTTATTTTCGAGTGCAAAATTCGAAGCGCAGAGCTATTGTACTGGAACATTCCTTTTTCGAATTTCGTTTCCCATGAAATACCCCAAATGTTCCCCGTGCTCGAGATTCTTACCGCTTCTTAACGATGTGATAGCTGAGACAGGTATATAGACGCTTCGTAATGTCAGGTGACTTATTGTTCCTGATCTTACTCTTCTCGTTCTGAATATCGATACCCAGTTTTTTTCCTTGTTATTTTTCCCAGGCGTGGTATTCTTTTCACCTATACATCGATGTATTCAATTATTTTTTTTTTGTCTTCATTATTTTTCCTAGTATTCTTTCTGCACAAAGGGAATTTAAGGAAGTATTATTACCTACTATAGACTTTCGGATCCCCTAAATTATCATTTTCTGTCACAGTTCGTTCTATCATTCTACGGGGCTAATTTCAATTATTTATGCGGCTATCATCAGGTAATGGTCCCTGAAATAGTTAGTTTCTTTCAGATTTTGGAAATAGGACACATATTGGAGCCTGAAGCACGCATCAAGTGCCTTGGAGACTCAAACGCAAGGTAAGCAAAGTAAGCGACCCCCTCATCAGGATAACTGGTCCCGTGTGATTTCTGAGTGAGGAATAGGTAATGCAGGCGAAGTGCCTCGGAGACTCAAACGCAAGGTAAGTAAAGTAAGCGATCTTCCTCAAGATAGCTTGCCCTCTCCATTCATAAAATAATAAAACAAATTGTTTTTATATGACGTAATTAAGTTGTGAACTCTCCCATCGAAACAATTTAAATGTTCATTTTTGGCGACAATTCGTTCCAAATATCTAACGGACCGATTTTCATGATTTTTGCGGCTATCGATAGGTGATAGTCCCTAGATGAGCCTGAGGGCTGATTGTTGAACTTGATAGACAAAGCCATAGACAAAGAAGACATAGAGAGTGAGGAGCGATATTATTGGTTGAAACGGGTGATCTTTATATATTAAGGGGGAAAATGATGGACTAACTGAGGGGTCTCTCGTAGATTATACCGTTATAGTTGGTCTATTACTTACCTCCTATGTCCATTGCAACCACCCGCCTCCACCAATCGGATCGCTTTATTTTCAGCTCGTCATCTTTGTCTATTGTTTTGTCTATCAATTTCAATAATCATTCCGCAGCTCTATTTAGATTACATTACACTACGGGGACCCGCGCTCGCTGAAAGAAAAAAGGAGAACATTTTGTTTGAATTGGTTTCTTTCTACTTTTCATCATGAGTTTATCATAAACAAAAGGAACTAAATCAAATTTTAGGAAGAATTCAGTTCGGAGTAGTTCTGAGCTTACCTACCTGTATATTTCCTCCTGACAAAAACTCAACGTCGGCAAAAAAACATTTTGAGCGTGAAAACAGGTGTTAAACTTATCTCCAATATTTGAGCCGTATGAAGGAATATAATTTCAAGCTTATTTTTTTTTCAGTTTGGTCTGGATGTGACTTGGGTGGAGGATTAGACCCGTTAAACTGGGTTCAAATAGTAAACAGCCGCAAACGGGATAAAAAACTAGTTTACCATGAGCTCATGTGCACCGCCGCACAGTGGATCGAGTCAATTAGACAGGGCGGACTTGAAAGTTTTGACTAAAACTGCAAATTTTGATGTTCATCTCGTCACATTTTAAATTTCAAGGGGTGCTTTGAAAAGAAAATTTTACGATAAACCAATTAAATCACTTTTAGAACCTCAATTTTAGTAGAAGCGGAGTTATAAGTGTTTAAAGTTTTAAAATCATGACCGACCTCTCCTTCTGACTCCATCCACTGTGCGCCGCGCCAACAAACAAGAGTGCATTCCCGAGAGCCTAACGCGAGGAATGCGATTGTACTGCTGCGCTAAGGAAAAACGCCGTATGAACATTCGAGAGTTGCCAAACTTCCTCGAGTAAAACATGTATTTTCGAAGGAAGTCAAGCGTAGTTTTCCATGAACTTTTCCGATATTTTAGATTAAATCGGGAACAAAATTGTCTGAAAAATTGGAAGAAAAATATTCAGAATATTCTCAGTAAATTTGTTGATTATTAAAGGAAATATGGCAACGCCTGAAGGCTCATACGGTGTTTTTTACTAAGTAAGGCAGTAGTGGCTTTGACACTCGGAGTTCGCGCGCGACTCGGATCGGAAGGCCTTGCTGCGGGGGCGGGCGAAGAGAGGTAGGGTCAACGAATTAAAATGGTCAACAGGTCAGGAAAGTTGACCAAATTCCTCGAGCCGTTTCCCCCGCGATTGCAGGGGCACGCCCCGCGCACCTAGATTGACACTTGAGGGCAAATACAATAAGCGGCAAGTACCCATTTACTCTTTTTAAATGGTGCAATCAGCCTAAAATGTTAGACCAGATCGGTCACGACCAGTGAGGTCAATCAGCAACCGAGCTGATTGCCCCTTCACGCTGTTTTTCGAGCGGCCGCAGTCCCAAGCCGGAGCCGACCACTGCCGCCATCTTGCCGACTCCGCCGCGGCTCGCTGAATTTATTCATAGCCAATAATTGATCCAGGAGTTGATAAATACTGCTCGTGCTAGAGGGAAAACACCGTATAAACCTTTAGGCGTTGCCAGATTCCCTTTGGTAAATCACGAATTTCCGGGGAAATTCGTAACACTTTTTCCTCCAATTTTTCAGATAATTTTGTTGGCAATGTCACTTAAAGTTCCTGAAAAATTCATGGAAAAATATTCATGGCTTTCCTCAAAAATAAACATTTTATCGAAGGAAATTTGGCAACTCTCGAATGTTCGTACTGCGTTTTTCCTCAGCACGGCAGAATAGTGATTGACAATACTGTGCCCACCTGTGCATTCGTGTGTGGAAAACATTCCGCCCCAACTGCGGGTTGATCACCCTGATTGTATTGAAGGCTCCCAATATTTTGAATGTGGGTTACGAAAACCTGCGGTGGAATAGTTGCAAGGCGCTTCATTGGCAAGTAGGACTTATCGATACCATCTCACTCACGATTCCAACACATTTATGCTAAAAGGAACTATGTACAGATGCACTAAATTAAAGGATACTATGCGACACGCAAATTGTATTGTTTCATAGTTCTTTCTATCATTTAGTGTCCGTTTTAGTTCACAAAAAACCAAAATATCATTATATAACGTTCTCGGATGAAGTTTCCTCTGAAAAAGAATGCATTTGACATGAGGCGTATGTTCGGTGTCCCATTTGATTCATTCTCAAAAGATGATGACGGTGGCAGCAGAGCGTGGGCTACAACTTTCTGGGCGAATTTTGGTAATTTTTTTGCAAGTTAGGTACCCGTCGTAGAATAAAAATTTTGGGTTGTTCTCGTGGTAAATACAACTTTTATTACAAAGAAAGAAAATAAATCCATAAAACTTTGGAGGTGGCTGTATCTCTCGCCCCGTAAACCAAACGGCCACAAAAACATGAAATTGTAAGCACTCGCAAATGTTAAGTTTACTACATCCGTTCACTTTCAATTTAACTTTTTTGATGATACATTTTCAAAAATAGTCCAAGAGCAGAAAGGGAAAACGGTGTAATTATTACCTGTAAGGCGTCAACGAATAAATGACGTGAGCTATTGTTTCGTGAGGCTATATGCATCCTCTATACGAGCTTCTCCTTGTGCGAGTTTTTGGTCGTCTGCGTATAGAGTGACCTTGCGATATTGAAGCATCAGTAACATCAAGAATTTGCAGCTTTAAAAGTTGCCCCGGTAAATCTAGTCAATTTTCCAATTCCTTCATGCGCGAGAAATTTGGGCCTGCCCTAAAATTGAATGTTCTCAGCTGAAATTGGTTCATTATATTTGAGATTTTTTCAACCGAGAATTTCCGCAAGAATCATAAAATTCCGTGATGTTTTAAGTGATTAATTGCGTAGATGTGTAGCGGAGCTTATACGTCTAACTTCCACTTCACTTTACAATCCAGTCCTACGAACTACTACTTTACGTCGCCGCTGTGTTCAATGTGATGAATCATTGGCCTATTCAATGAATTGAAGGCGTATCTTTTTCCGGCATCGTTATTTCAATGATCATCTGTATTCCAATGAGCTTCAATGGTCCGATGAATATCAGTCTCTCTTTTGTTCCGCGGTTACTTTATTTATTTTTCGATATTAAAAGAAAAAATATTAATGTCTGCTAACATTCCAGGGAAAAAGAGGGATATATTATAAAACAGAGATTAAAATATTACATTGAATGGATGCAATTAATGTCAGTCTAAATTAGAGAACTTACGAACATGAAACACGCATACATTCGTACATTTTTAGTTCAAAGATTGATGAAGTTCTATAGTAAGATTAAATATTTGGTTATAGGTTGTTGGATCGAGTCGTCCGAGCGTGATCGGAACTCGAAAGGGTAAAAGATACAGCATCCAGTGGCGTGGCCTGATAGCGATTTATCGATTGATTTGCCTCTAAACCTACGGAAAAGGATCGATATACAGGTACAGGGTGTTCGCAACGAACATACCTTTATTCGATTCTTTACCACAGCTTCAAATGGGAAAATATCGACAATCGATCATTTCTCGCCAGATAGCTGAACAGAAGGACCGATAACCGCAATTAATTTGTGAAGTTCATGATAAGTTCTACATTTAAAAAACTACATTTGGATTTGGACTATTACCATTAGAAATCACACGTGCGTGTAATTTCTCCATACGGGTAGGTGTTTTTATGGATGACCATAGAATAGAAACAGGCCTATATGGATGGACTTAATTTCATCCGACCTCACTGTTATTACAGTTCCCACACTTCCTACCACTGAATACCACTTCGATCAAAGCCCCCCATGAACCTGCTGACCACCGTGATCAAAACATGGTTGTTAAATCGCGGAGAAACATAACTCGTTCGACATCGGCGAATAACGCATAATGCACCTGAACCAATGACGTAGATATGACAACTAAATCGGAATGAGGCATATAAGGAGTTATTACCTACCCGACAAAGCTGGCTAAAGCTGAGCTTAAAATATTTGCCTCGCACTAAAGTAGCCGCGAGGCAAGTTGCAACGTTTCGGGAAACCGTCATGAGAAGAGGAGATTCTCGGAACTATTAGCCGATGCGGTTCGATCTACCCTCGGCTCCCGCGCGGTGCACTTTTGAAGCCACACGTAAGTCCGTGGTTTGCGATAAATCGATTAATCTGCCATTTAAACCAATGGAAAAGGATCGATAAACAGGGTGTTCGCAACGAGCACCTTAAAAATCGATTCTTCACCATAGCCTCAGATGAGAAAACTCGATAATGGATCGTTCACGCTTTGCCTTTATCCCGCACATATTTCCAGGTTCTCCTATAGCTCGTGATGGCTAATAGGAACTATTTTTATGACATAATTATTCATACTAGTCATCAGGTTTGAAGTTAAGCGAGATGACGTTACTGGCTATGATCATCGGTGGTCATTGGCGTTATATCGATTGATCTGCCATTTAAACCTATGGAAAAGAATCGATAGACAGGGTGTCCGCAACGAACATCTTAATAATCGATTCTTTACCATAGCTTCTAATGGGGCAATTCCGATAATCGATCATTCACGCTTTGTCACTGTCGGTGATTTGTCCCGGGCACGATTAAGGTCGAATTAGTATGCGACGTATCGCATCGATGAGGTAAAAAATCTTGGAAAAGTATGAGCCTCAAGGAAAGACTTTATTTAAGCCAATTCTTAAGGGAAGGGGTATAAAAGTTGTTCGGAATTCGAATTTATTTTTTTGGGATGAAGGGCAGGGGGATAAATTTCTTTCGAGCCGAACCAATTAGCACTATGAGTTACGGGACAGTAATCGTTAAGTAATTGAGTGAACTGGGCTAGACGTGGTGACGCTCGATCGTAAAGTGATCTAGATGTGTTGTTGATTTAGTCTTGAGTAGGTATTTGTCAAAGGCGCAATGATCGCCGAAGACAAATCGATGGGTATACATTGGGACTATGAATTACCTGATCTTCGAGAAAACTCGTCCTACAATCGCATTGCCAACGATCGGTTATTTTTCCTCATAGACAGTGAGTTGAGAATATGGGATAGAATTTTATGGCAGGGTTTTTTAATACTTTAATCATTTCTTTTTTCATCATCAAGAACCACTTATTATTTTCGCATTGGAATTTGTGCTGACTCCTATCAGTGAGCAAATTCCAGTTTGAATCAATACACTGAGAAACTTATTTCATTGTGCCTGCATATCTCTGAAATCAGCAGCATTACATAATTCAATTGAAAAATTCCGAATACTGCAGTTTGACTTGTATCACAGCTGGATTTACACAGAAGTGATCACCGTCATATCGGTCCGTGTAAGACGTATAACAAGAATAAATGGAAAATAACTAACGTGGATTGTGATCCCATACAGACGAAGTTAGTAATACACTCAAGTTAATTTAAGGGCTCGAAGGGCAAGGCGCATAACTGCAGTTTTTGAAAAAAATGAGATATTAAGATTTCAAATAAAACTAGTTTTAATGCATGTTTTGTGAAAAATTCAATCCCACATTCCAATTTTTAAGCATCAAAAAGCCGGTTTGAACTTTCTTTCCGCCATAAGGATCCATGTACTTTTGAAACTTTAAACACGTATTTCTCCAAATAGCAATAACTGCACTTATGCGCCTTGTCCTCCAAACCCCTCAATTGATGAGTGGACCACTTAATTTCTTCGTGGAGTCAGTTACATTCTTGCAGTTTCTTCTCACTGTGTGAATCATTTTTAAAAGTGGCTTTAAACCCCCCCCCCCCCCACTCCCTCCTGGCAACATAGCCGGGATTAAGATTACATAGAGATAAATAAGATGTTTCAGTCGGGTTGTGAGTGAGCACGGGCCAGATAGTGTGGACATTTGAATAGCCTGCAAAATGCAAAGAATGTGAAAAAAGCAAAATGTATGTCTTGAGAGCTATGGGTGGTGCGGGCTGTGACATCAGGTAAGTACAAGACAAGGAACAACTAGAGCAGTAGGAGTAAGGAGAAGGTATGCCAACTTATGAAACAAAATGTACCGTGCAATTGTCTGCGCACTGCACGCCGCTCGACTATGTCCAAAGGCTGTCGGCGAGAACGCAATCCCATCTCCTCAAAAAATAAATCTCATCTTTCTGTCACCCACGCATGGTTGCCAATTTCATTTTATGAATGGGCTTGATTGATAATTTGTGGGTGGAGCCCAACCTGCAATGGCCACTTTTTGGATATTTTTAAGCCCAGCCGCCAGCCTTCTCGTCACATTCACCCATGAATCTATATTGACGCAGTCAGACTTCATTTTGCAATTCAGACCTGCAATTCCTGGCTCATTTGTAATAACACGAACGTACATTGGAAAATTAACGGTACTTACGTAGTTTCACCACAAAGTCAGAGATTGGAATTCCGAACTGCAAAATATAGCCCATACCATACCCTATTATATCATACTCTATGATATAAAATCATGAGAATAATGCCTAAGGCGTAAAACGCTTCGGTGGGTTGGACTGCAAAGCGTGCAGTGGGCATACCCCCTAGTTTTATTTAAATTATCATGAATAAGTAGATACAACCAAACAAAATACGTTTAAAAAAGTTTCAGACGGAGGTCAAATAGTTCCTATCGGAGGTGAGATACTTCCTAACGAAAGTGACTTAGTTCTTTCCAAAGGTAAAATATTTCTGACACTCATTATAACGAAGCAAAGAGCTATGAATAGAGCTGTTAATGGTCTCCTAAAAATACAATGAGTAATTTACTCAACTCCTATGGATACTGAGTAGAGATCAAACTGAATTCTCCAAAATAACCAGCTCGTTAAAAACCGACCCCATTTTTTACACCTGCATCAGTCATCGACAGCATAAGATCTTCCATCGACCGGACAAGAGTTTCGTACTTTCAACGGATTGGACCTTGAAGTTCAGACTCGAAGCTTGAGTGTAGCACTCACGATCAGATTAATTGAGGCAGTGTTGCTAATTCTGAGTAGATATTGTAGTTTCTTCAACGAATATTTCAAAAATTCTCCTCTATTTGGCATCACTGGATCGAACTGCAATAAGGAGGGGGCCCGGTGATTTGGAAGATGAAGAGTCGGCGGAGGAGCCATCCTAGAGCTGCGCAAATGGCCCAATTTCGTTTCGAAAATTCTGGCCTAATTAAACGGCCGAAATAGCCCTCGAATATGATCACAGGCCGATAACCATTACCAATCATTGCATCGCTGCCAAAATGCTTCAGTTAATTGACATAATAATGATTCAACCATAAGGAAAGTCGTTAATGACTTTTTTGCTAATAACGCGAACTAATGTTATTGATCAAGAATTTTGGGATTTAGGGTGCTCATGACTTCTTCTTTTCAACGATTTTGATTGATGTCAATGCAACAATTATTTCTACGAACAGTGACAATTTCACTCATTCTGATGGAGTGATATGCCGTGTCTTCAATAATGTGTTCATTTTAAAACTGAAAATATTCATAGTAGCAAAAAGTATCTCATTTGAGTTTAAGGTCGAATTATGGCTTTTTGAACCCATTGGCGCAGTCTGTGGTGCATACTCCCCATAAGGTGCACCTCTTCAGATAGGGGCAGCAAGTGGTGAACTCCTCCGGTAGAAGGGGTTCCAGGGACCCTCCGTATCATTTGAAATTTTAACCACCCTTAAACGCAATAAGATAATTTTTTTTAGAAAAAATTTTGAGGAAAATGAAGAGTAGAGGACTCTCTCCAGATGTGACTCAAGTAGACAGTCAGCTGTACCACCTTAGACAGAAATTCTGCGATTTTCCTCCATGTTGATCAGAGAATGTTCCAAATACGTAAAGAAAGATCTTTGTTAAATATTCGACCGAACTATAATTGTTATCACAGTTTACATCACTGAGCTAATATTAATTTTTAACATTGCTTGATGCTTCATAAAATTTGGATAAAAAACGGATCATTTAGAAATTTGATGGTGAAAAATGATGTAAAAATTCTGCAATGTCAATTAAAAGAAACACTTTCACCTCTATAAGTAAGTGCTGTGGCCCTCAGAAATCTTCATAAAATCCATGCAAAAATTAGTGAGTTCCTAAAATTGACTATCTGTCAAGACATTAAACGACAAAAAGTCTGATTTGGCTTTAAACCCGCATAAGGATTAAAGTTTTCCGGGAAAGTCATGGATGCCTGGATGGTCATGGAAAACTTCCCGAGATCTCTAGGAAATATTCCCTAGAATAGTTCCGACGACTCCTCAACGTGTGACTAATTCTCGTGTATAGATACATACTCGTAAGTGTGTCTCTTTCAAACCCTCTTACATGCGATGAACCTAATATTACCACCAAAATTCTAAAACTCTTCACCTCTCTTAATTTAAAAATCTTCGTTTATACTCCTATTTTCAAAATTATCTGTAAAGACGTTAATAGCCTGAGTCGCTGAATGTCTTAAAATTATAATAACTAACTAACTAATCTACATTGAAGTATCCCGCGGATGTAGATCTCGGCTGGAAAGTTCCTGAGCAGATCCTTTAGCCTGTAAAAGTGCATAAATCGATTTCCGTATGAGCCCCAAAACGCAAGGATTTGCATGTGAAACAAGGCTCACATGGGAATTGCGATATGCTCTAACGCAAGGGGAGCGAAGATATGCTCTGAGGCTATCGAAAAACGAATACTTCCGATGCCTGGCAACAGAGTAATCGATCACTGTTCACCATCAAATACATGTCGGCACCGATAACCGCGTGTATCAAGAGTTAAAATTCTCTCGATCCATCGAGTCTATGGGATGAAAATTGAACTTTGGCGCGCTAAGTTGATCGGAAAGGAGGGGGGGAGTAGTGGAGCGTGGAGGAGTGTGAGCTTGGGCAAGGATCGGTTTACATCACTTAACGAGAGCATTGTTATTCCACTTGGGCTCCGAATCTGGGTGACTAGCGGCTTCTTTTCGGCCGCGCCGGGGCCCGTCGCGTCGCCCCCCTTATTATATAAGTAAATTAATCGAACGCTTTGGCTTTCGGAATGGGTTTACCATTAAATGAGTAACCTTCGGCTTGATTGGACTCGGGCCGCCGGTGTGTGGATGGGCAGTGGCAGAGGGACCGTTCGTTTTGTGGCGATTCGCTCCGCGGGTGACTCGGTTGAAACCTGCGTTCTCCGGTCGCTTCCGGTTGGTTGCATTTGGATTATGTCTTAGCCCTCCGAAGTAGTCCGAACAGGCAGTGGCGTGGCGTGAATTGCGATGTATCGATTGTTATGCCATTTAAACCTATGGTGAAAGAATCGATTATTAAGGTGTTCGCTGCGAACACCCTGTTTATCGATCCTTTTCCATAGGTTTAAATGGCATTACAATCGATGTATCGCAAAGCACGCCACGCCACTGCGAACAGGCTTGTTACATATTTCGCTTTAACCTGTTAACTCGCAACTGGGGGCAAGAAGCTCTAATGTTGATCAGAGTAAACGGCATTCGTAGAACTAAGGATCTGAAAGTGCGAACTTTCCTGTTTTCACGAAAGTTTCCGGTGCTAAAATTGACTTTTTTGGGAAATTTTGATAGAGGTTACACGAATGCAACAAAAATTTACGGTGACCACTTACACTAAAGAACCGTTGGAAATGTACTAGACAATCACTTTCCCCATCTACCACTTGAATTTCCCAGATAGCTCATGTCCCTGCGCACAAGCATAATGCACATAAATGTGTCAGAGTAGCTTACTCTCCGTCCCATACTTTTCAATTTTCAAAGTTATCCTTATACACATGCATAAGTTATCTCTAATCTTACAGACATCCATTTGAAGGAAGTCATTGGTAAGGCCCCACGGTGGTTTCTACCCTACCAAAGGCAGGACCGGCCGTCGCGAACGTAAGTTGTCATCCACGCCAACAGCAAATTTGATACCCGCTTCCCCCCGCCCGATTAATGCTTGAGTGAATCCACCTTACGAAAAAGGGACTACAAATCCCTACAGGGACGTACAAGACGCCCTGCCGAATCGTGGATTGAGGGAATAAGGCAGAAAATGAGGAGATGCAATCTGCCGGAGGAGCTCTGACAAGATCACTGTCAGTGGCGGTTGGGTGTCGCAGAGCGCACAGAAGCGCTATGAGAGCGACTTATCAGTAGTAAATCCTAAAGGGTTGAGGGAGGACCGGGTGCTGTGGCGCTTAGGCGTCGCAGAGCGCCAGTGAGCGCTATGAAAGCTCCTTATGTATCTGCGATTACAGATTTACATGCTTTGTGACAGAAATAGGAGAGAGATAAAGTGAAAATACTGATACACTATTTTGTTATTTTTTCAAAGACCTGAGTCTAGCAAATTTTGGGCTCGGAGTAACCACATTATTTTCAATGCTAAGTACCCCATGATAGGATTTTAAAAGTGCAAAGCGATTCTGGGCATTGTGCAATGTTGGGGGAGGACCTTTCTCCGATCGACAGGTTAAGCCTCCGCTTAGGAGGTCGCAGCACCCAGCCAAAGCCACAAAGAGATTATAATCATTCATTCTACATCTACCTGCTGCGTGCCCTTCACTCAATCACAACAACGGTAAATACAGCTGTGCCAAAGCAAAAAACGCAGATTCACCGGCAGATTTGCGAAGAGTTAGGCGGTTTACGCTCTGCGGGACGAAATACAGCTGGTGAACTCAAACTTACAGGTCCTGGTCGCTGCTAAAAGTGTTCACTTGGTCACCGTATAACCTTTAATTTGGATTCGTGATTAAATGAACG
This sequence comes from Bemisia tabaci, assembly GCF_918797505.1. Classification (NCBI taxonomy): domain Eukaryota; kingdom Metazoa; phylum Arthropoda; class Insecta; order Hemiptera; family Aleyrodidae; genus Bemisia; species Bemisia tabaci. The sequence continues at coordinate 29,665,563 of NC_092798.1, read as the reverse complement.
GGTAGAACTGACTGACCCTCTCCTATACTTCCATTTTAATTGTCTTCACCTTTTTGGGTAACGCCCTTCTACCTTTTTCTGCAACGTCTACAGGATAAATGTTGCGACTTGAGTCCCTCGAGTAACCGATATGTTCAACATGAAATTTCACCTTGCATTTAATTAGTCTATTCGTCCGAGTAGAAAGAGCCCGTCGATAAAAAGTGCGCTGAAGCAGTTGAAAGAACACGTCAAAATATTTGTAAGATAACTGATATTCGTATAATTAATCAGAACTAATCTTAATTGTAAAAGGATCCGTATGGGAATTGGAACTCTGCTCAGAAAAACCGCACGAGGGGCACGAGGCGGACCTACAGAAAGAGTCTGTGGAACTCCTCTAGCTGTAGATGGAAGAGTAGAGGGGGGTGCTGCCCCCCAAAACATTAAAAATCGGAAGGTGTCGGGAGCAAAATTGACCCGTATATACCAGATATCTCTTACAAAAAAATGACAGAAAAGCATCGAAAACCGAAAATTTGTATTTTTGACCCAAACAGATTTTTTTCGTCGCACTGGAAAAAAAAACACATTGGATCTAGATTCCAGACTCTTGAAAACATTGACAAGAAAAAATACTCTTGATTCGATCAGATTTATGCTTAAATCAAGAACTAAGCCTCTTAATTTGAGCAGATTTCCTTTTGATTTAAGCTTAGATCTGATTGAATCAAGAGTCCTTTTTCTTGTCAATGTTTTCAAGAGTCTGGACTAGAGATCCAATGTGTTCTTTTTTTTCAATGTACACTTCGAGTTTCCATCTTAAGGCAAGTGCTGTTTCACATTCCACTCTTCCAAATTAACCAAAAATAATACAACCCAGTATTTTTGAACTGCCACTATGTATAACGCATGACATTCTCCCACTACCGAAAATAACCATGTACGAGGAAAAATGAGGGTTAAAAAATTGTGTGATATCGAGTACATTGATATAGCTCTACTCAATTATCAGTATTTACTTCATTACCTATTCTTTAGCGCGAGTATAAATTGCAAGGGGCAATCTGTGTCATAACGTCAAGCGCAAAATTTCGTTGAGTAGCCCCGAGAGGACACTCACGTAATTGGTTGATATTACAATTAGATAACAAGCACCTCATAGGGACGAGAATGTTTGACCTTCCATGCCACTTTTCTCCGCTGTACCCTCATTACTTTCGCTCTATTGTTAGACCAGCATCTTTGTTGATGTTATTCATAAGATATCCTCCAGTGCCTACATCTTAATACTCCTGTCTTGCGGTTAAATGGACAGTGGGCTGCCGATACTCGTTAATGGTTGAGCCATCATATTAGGGGCTTGGCGGACACTGCGCATAAGTGCAGTTTTTGAAAAAATTGAGGCATTCGTGAATTCAACTAAAACTAGTTTGAAAGTATATTCTATGAAAAATTCACAACTAAAATCCAACTTTAAAGCATCAAAAAGTGAGTTTAAACTTCCCTTCTGCCATAAGGCTCCATGTAAATTTGAAACTTTAAAAACGCATTTCTTGAAATAGCGAGAACTGCACTTATGCGCCTTGTCCTCCTAGCCCCTCACATATCTTTTCAGCAAAGTCGTCAGTCCTTTGAATTAGGCGGGTTTCAGTAAGAACCCCACAAAAAGTTAATTTTACCATTCCGGCTTGAAAAAGGGACAATAGGTAGCTCTAACTTATCAATGAAGTTATCTCCTCGAAAAAATGACAAGACTTAGAGCAAATGTATTTTAAAGATCTCTTTACCGCTCAATGCTTTAAGACATTTTGTAGGAAATCTGGTGCAAAGTCCCAACAAGTACCTAGTACTTAGTAAGTTACTGATACAAGTACTTAGTTGTTTTCTCGAACTATCGTGATGAAAAATTTAATTTTAGTTTGAAAAGGAAATCTTTTGGAACCAAAAATGAGTCAAATATTTTTAGGCATGTTTACGGGAATTTCCGTGCATTTATTTTTTTTTGAGAAATATCGATTTCAAGTTATTGGAGATCTAATGCAAGTTAAGCTTTAGAACTCTTCTCTAGAGAGAGTTACAGTTATTTATAGTAGTCAACAGTGAATCGAATTTGCATTATCAGCCTCTGAGCGTTGATTTTCTGAAGTCCCTCCCTATAAATTCGTCGCTCGCTCTCCTTTCACCTCTATGCAAAGACCAGCCCGTTTATTGCAGAACGAGGAAAATCGTACTCCATTAGCGCCGGTAGAATTGTCCATTTACCCGCTTTAATTATGTCTCCAGAGCATGGTATGGTGACGTTGACTGGTAAATACAGATATTTCCTCGCCGGTCAATGGTGCTTCTAACCGCTAACCTGATCAAAAGTCCTCGGGTATTGCCGCGTGCACGTGGTGGAATATATATCAATAATTTTTAACGAGGGTTTTAATGAGACAAGCTAGGGTTTTTCCTCCGACCGGCATTACAAAATGCGCACCAAAGAACTCGCAAGGATCCAATATCTCCTCGATACCTCAACATCACTCCGAGTGAAGAACTACTCGATCCGTGCCCCTCTGGCGGGAGTTTTATTGGTCGGCATCTCGGACATTGATTTCAGCTGAGCCTAGCTGTCACATCTTCAAGTAGAATTTTTTTTTCATAACGGCACATGCTACCTATCAGTTCGCAACTTTCCTCTGAAGTACAGCGACGTTGTTTCCTGATTTTTTACCCCATTGAGACCCATAGATTAACCATACTAGTACAGAGGGAAGCGAAACAAAATACAGGTTGTGATGCTCGCTCTTTCGATACTTCTTAATTCGGAAATTGTATTCCGTCTGAAAATCTTGAATTTTAAAATTGAATTAATTGAAATATTTTTCTTATATCTTTAACATGAAATCCATGATGCTTTCTGAACCTCCTATTTCACGTTTAAAATTATTGTCATGAGCTTTTTCCCTCCTTCAAGATACTCAGTGCAAAATTGTGTCAACATTTTAGTCAATACATTTCTCATGTAAATACCAAATTTGCATTTATTAAATTCTTTATTTGCTATCAATTTTTTTGATAAGCAGAATTTGCGGGAGATCAAAAAAGCTCCTCTGTTTGAATCTACTTCATATATGACGTTGAATCCTTCACATATGACACCACAGCAAATTGATTTAAGAAAACTTTGCGTCTAAGGGCAAAATAATGAAGAATATAGAATGTCTGAAAGTGTTGATTTGACTTTTTGGGCTACTATATTATGACGAAAATCAATTAAAAATTACTTCACCACGCTAATGATAGGGCTGATCTCGTAGTAAATATAGGAGTAAAGTAAAATTTAAAGATATTCAGCCATATTGTTTTAATACATTGATAAGGGAAGGAAAGGTGTACGGCGGCGTGGTGGTACCGCTACGGAGCACCGTCACCGCACCTGCAAAAATTTGGATGCGACTATTTCAACACTGTGGATCGCGTTCTGCCTATTCCGTAAATTGCAGGCGATTTCGCATGCCATCCGGTCATCCTTCTACGACAGCCATTAAATTAGGTACAGATAACGTATTTTTCTCGTTATGTCTGTCCTTAATATAGGCCTTGCTGTAACTTTTCCTATTCATGTACGTAAAATTTAAGTATATGTGAAGAAATCCCGTAGATTGTAAATTCACGCGCGTATTGTAAAGTTTGCTCTGTGTTGATTCTGTCAGGAAAAACAAGCTTTAAAAATTCCAGCATCGAAAATTCATTTTAGTCCGTAAAAGCGAGCCAACATAGACCAAAACGGGAAAAAAACAACTTGGAGCTGAGCCCTAACACTTTCGGTAAAATAGCGCCAACTACAGGCAGCAGGCTGGACCCTAAAGCTGTAGGGCTCAGGCACCACTGACTTTAGTTGGCGCTATTTTACCGAATGTGTTAGGGCTCAGAGCTAAGTTGTTTTTTTCCGTGAACACAACCACTAAACATTCCTAAGAGTGTAAGTTTTTAAAGTATGAATGTATGGAACCAAACGTGATGCAGTAAATCGTAGGTCCTTTGAATAATGAAAAAGTCAATATGACGAGGCTAATTTCGTAAAATGAGACGATGCAATAAAGAAGCACCATGCGATATCACTGTGCTTATGATGGCTTCAGGTCACCAATTTGGTTACTATAACAGAGTTTAGGATCTCCGTTCACGTCCAACAGAGATCCGATGAAGATATCTCGCAACGACGGTCGATACCATTGCACTTGGTCGATGAAACGTAATGTGTTCTGGAGCATTGTTCATTTGCATGGAATTCGCGTGTAAACTGGGCCGTAGAAAATTGGTTCATGGTCACCGCCGCCAGCAAAGACCGCCGCCTCGCGCGACGCTGCCATCGTGAGTTCCAACACAGACGTTTTCCCTCTTGTTTTTCCTTGAAATTGTGTGTATTTCCGCCTGCAATGGCAACCCTGCATAGAGGCATCGACGCCGCGACAACCGTTGATTGATACCTCTCACCAAACTATCATAAGCCGTACCTCTCTCTTCCCTCGCGCCCCCTCATAGGCCGGTGATTTCACTCTCAAATTTTTCACTTTAATCGAATTAGTGACCGAGGTAGATTCCGGGACCCGATCTTGAGCCACGAGGCAGTCGCGTGTATGAGCAGGTTCATGGTTGATTTCGCGCACGTCTGGTAAGCGCGCGAATACTGGGGCAAAAATTTGGCCTGCCGCCCTTTGACCAACTTAGCGGCAAATCATGCGTCGGCACTGTGTGTTCATGGAGCTTTCAGTTGGCACAGAAAAATAGAGAATACTTACTCCAAATTTTGACTTTATACAAATATTTTTTATCCATCAGGGGAATGCTTTTAGATTTCACCTTTTTTTTTTATTTTTGCAAGGATTGTTAGTACCACGAACGTGTCAATTATTGGTCATACTTTGACCAAAACCGGTCCAAGCACTAACTTAATGACCTAAAGAAATGGAGAAAAAAGTTTGTTAGGGGTGCTTTGAAACAACCTGTACATTCAACTATCTTTACCACGTATGAACAAGTCCTGTTCTTTTCTTCCTGGGTCATCCGCCGGCTCAATATACCTATTTTTCGATTCGTTCGAATCTAAAGAATGGAGCACTAATTTCCATCGAAAATGTAAGTATTTATACCAAATAAAAAAAGTCATACCGTCCACATTGCAACGTACTGCCGATTTTCAGAGTTGCGCGCAACTAGTGGACTCCCCGCTAATTTGAAAAGTGGCGCGTCAATTCGTATATTTTGCCGAGCGCGGCACTGAATTGGCGGGAACCAATGGGAGTGAAAGTCTCGAGTTGTTTACATTCGCGTAGGGTAACCTCTAAAACAAGTTGAGTTGTAAACAAACGTGATTCTTCATTATCTTCATCCCCTCGCAAAGACATAAAGACGGAGCACTAAAAGCAAAAAATGAAGCTTCTAGAGCTTCTTTTCAATCACCTCTACTATTGGCTAGAGGATTGGCGGCGAAATCGGGACAAGTTTGAATTCAAATGTAGGGCGGGAACTAATAAATAAAATTGCGGAAACAAAGTATTTTAGGTTGATTTTTGCCCAAATTCAGGTACACACTCATATTTTATTAACTTTAGGTTAGTTTCGGTCCGTCGTCTTCGACCGACTGATTTCATTTGGGAGTAACGTAGATCTAGAACTGTAACGGCCTGTTTGAACCTGCAGAACCACCATAAGCAGAAGAAAAACTAACTTTATGAGAGATTACTGCCTGTTACCGAGCAAAAGTAGGTGTAATATATTAGGACGCAGACCGAACTTTCTTAATATAATCGTTTTAAAGCATTTAAAACACGTTTCGAAGAAGAAATAAGGAAAAATCAAGAGGACAAGTTCAAATCAAATTTCCGTTTGCCGCCATGGATTCCCGCGCTCATTTACACACTCACACAAGCGCGCAGCGCCGAACCTAGCTTCACTTTTTCCCCGTGCTTTTAGATACGAGCGCTCCGTCTTTATGTCTTTGTCCCCTCGTGAGTGTTGTGAGTAAGTCCTAAGAATATTTAAAGTTGCTCAAAGTTATCGATTTTTTGCTCAAGTGCGAAGTTGTTCTATCTTAACCACATCCTTCCAAAGAATATTCAATTCCGTGTTCCTTCGTTCAATCTCCGTGTAAACAAGTCTACATCCCAATGGTACCTACCTGTAAGTTCTCACTCTAGTTTATTTTTTTTTCTCCTCACAGTTTCACTAGCATTTTACTATTTGCCATTATTGAGGCTCTCTAATTCTAGAAAGCTTGAAACCTTCCATTTTCGCTCGTTCAATTTATCGCTTATTCATCACAAAGGGATTCACTTGTCATGTTGTGGTCAACCTACTTCAAATGTTTCACCAGTTTATTTATACTTACTGTGAGTCATCTTAAAGAGGGTGTCCACAGCTGAAAGATGAAATACTTCTTCCCTTCTCGACTATGGAAGGTCTCAGTCAAATTCAGAGTCCAATCTATTGAGTGGTGTCTATTACGTACCTAGGGGCCGGCTAAAGTTTGACTTTCCTATGATGATTACGCTTCAAAAATGGTTGATTGCATGTCTCAGGTGTTGCAGATTCATACATATCTCTCAAGGATTGATATCAGGATGGAATGATTTTCCTTGAAGCTTTGTAGCCTAGGCATTTATTGTTAGAGAGTGAAAACACAAAAGTTTATTCGATGACAGTCGGCAAAGATTGAACGCATTAAGGCTGCTGCAAACATTGACATTAAGTGTCAAAGTTGATAAGTCTTTGACCTCCTTTCAGTCACATCTATTTTCTCCCCTCTGTTCACTGCATCGTAGCAGAAAGCTAATCTTCACCGGTAAAACATGCTAGAATATATCTGCTATATGCGCTTAGTACCGATTGGTCAACAATGGGTCTATTGCACGCTAGAGATACAGCCAAATAAATATCCGTTGTACCAGTAAAACCGCACGAAATTAAAGAGTTTAAAATCAATGGACATGTGAAATTACATGCTCTCCAAAAAATTGAGGCTGAGATTACATCTCAAAGTTGTACTTACTTTTGGAAAATTAATTATCAGAGCTTAATTTTCAGTTGTAAAACCTTTTTTCAGGCCTCGAGGATTTTTCAAGGTTCAACTTACTGTCAGGACCCGATTAAGGAGTCTGGCGCCCCAGGCTAATGATTTCTTTGCGCCGCCCCCCTCCCTGCTCCTATTCTTTTCGCATCCGCGGGCCCAGAGAAGGGGCGCGGGGCGCATAGACTTACCTACTCCTCACATTGTTTCCGCTCCTGATGACAAGGATTTTTTTTTTTTCTTTCTCCATAGTCTCGATAAATTTCAAAATTTGGCGCCCTTAAGAAGCTCGCGCCCCAGGCTTCAGCCTGGCCTGCAGCCTGTGCGGTAATCGGGCCCTGCTTACTATGCGCGAAATTAAAAAAAATGTCATGTAAAAATTTCATGCTTCTGGTCCTTCAATTCTCATTAGCGGAGGTTGCCATGTTGTACGGAATGCAAAATACTTGTGAGCCTCTCATACTTGATTTTCTCGTCCAGTACTTTCCTCTGAAAAAATCAAGGAATTATGCTGTCAAACAGCTCATACTTCCGTTCTGCTCCAGTCCCAGCCCATTACCGGCCAATTTTTCGGGGAATGTGTGTTTTCCTGAGTCGTGACCCGTTCCGTCTCGCAGCGAGAGCATTCCTCCGAAGGTAAACCGAGAATTGTGTAACCGAATCATTTGGTCATCGCTCATTTCCGAAAAAGTGAAACAGGCGTCGAACAATGGGAAAAGAAAACTCACAGATCCGCGGCTGATTGTGGGAACACGTAGAGTGCGTGAACTGAGAGAAATACGCCCGGTGCGAGCTCATACGTATTTGATTACGCACAGAACGTTTAGGCACGCAGACGCCGTTTTTGTCAACGACGCGCGCGTGCCGGAAAATGCTACGCTTCCGACGAATTTGTCGTTTCGCAGCCAGGTTGCCTTTTTATTTTATTTTTTTTTTCGATATTGATGCACATGCATAGAGAGAAAAAAAGAGGTGTTCGCATTTCGGGCGTCTTGGGTTTTTTTGATGTACCGAATCAAGAGTATTTTTACTTGTCAAATTTTTTTAAGAATCCGAGCTTCAGATCCAAGAAACTTTTTTTTTCCCCAGTGAAAGTCGGTGCTATCAGATTCCGTTCAACACTAGTATCCGTCAGGGATTCCACCAGTGAGTGCAACCACAATTGTTTACGTGGAACGGTTAACGTCGTAGATGGAGGAACCTGTGCTGTTTGAATCCCTCAGTGAAATCCTCGTAGCAATAATTGGTGATTCTTTTTAATGTCATCCATTTAGCTGCGGTTTTTAGTTTTTAAATATACGCACCTCAACAGCGAATAACGAATGCATTTCTGAATCATTAGCCTTTTGTATTTTATCGTGTGAAATATTTGTCACCATGGTTAATCAACCTGTAACGTAGCAAATTGTGTTATAATTTTGACCACCGGTCAATCAAAAAGGGATCAGTGCTGGATTTTCCGAAATCCAAACAAAATCATCACATCAAGAGTCTCAAACATTAAATTAACATTGTTAAATAATAACTAGCGTGGTGTTTTAAAGTGTACTGTTAAAAAAAAAAGCTAGTATTGCTAAAAAAGCCATTATTGTATTTTACGTTTTGCATCATATGAATTCCGTGAACTGAAAAATTGGTTGAATAATCAACGGAAGATGCCTCAAACAAAATTGAATTTCTTAGGATAAACAAAATGTATTACATCCAAAAAAAAAAAAAAAAAAAAAAAAAAAAAAAAAAAAAAAAAAAAAAAAAACAACGTGATAAGAAACACTAAAAAGCCTGAGTCGTTTCCCTCGGTGACTGAGCAAAATGCAATTTCAACAAAAGTATCAGAGGCCACGGGTTAAGGTCATGTAAAACTTTCAAAAATGCATTCTCTGTTTACTGTCATATTTTGAGGTATAATCTTTTATGATTCTCTGAAGAAAGAATGGCACTGTTAAAGAAATAATAACCAGCTTTCACTTTTTAAATTGACTTGCAGCTAAGCTGAAGTTTTACCCACGAGACGGACAGAGGTTGTCCCAACGATCTTTTATTTTCGGAAGGTTTATTACGTAAAGTCCACCCTCACAAAAGAGAAGATCTTGCGGGCAGCAAACTGTGAGCCTGATTGTTTTGTGAGATTTAGTCGTCCCTATTTCTATTTAGACATGAGCCCTGTCATCCATATAAATCCATGCTTTCCAAGGCTCATGTGGAAATATAATTACGTTTTTACAGCAGAAGAGTGACGATTTATCGAGCGCCGGGTTTGGACGTGGGTCTAGCCGGAGTTGAATGTGACCGTGCCAAATGACACAGTATGACGTTATCACAGAAAACTGAAAAGAATAAGGCCAGTCGTGATCGAATACACGTCGTAACTGATTGACTAAACTAAATAATCCAGACAGACGATGTCGTCCGCGCCACTTCGATCCCAAATCGTAGAATTCTGAAAATGAACGTCGTTATTATTCATTAATACGTCAATATTCGGAGCGTCAACATAATTACGTATATAATTCGGGGGCGTCAATATAATTACCTGACCACTGGAAAAAAAAAAACATTGGATCTAGAGTCCAAACTCTTGAAAACATTGACAAGAAAAAATACTCTTGATTCAATCGGATTTTTGCTTGAATCAAAACGAAAACCGCTCAAATTAAGAGGCTTGGTTCTTGATTTAAGCTAGATTCTGATTGATTCAAGAGTACTTTTTCTTATCGATGTTTTTAAGAGTCTGGACTCTAGAACCAATGTCTTTTTTTTGTTTTTTTTTCCAGTGTATAATTCAGGGATGGGAGGACAAAGAACGTAAGTGCAGTTTTTACTATTTCGAGAAACACGTGTTTGAAGTTTCGAAATTACATGGATTCTTATGACGGAAAGAAAGTTCAAACTAACTTTTTGATGCTTAAAAATTGGAATTTGGGAGCAAATTTCTCACAAAATATGCATTCAGACTAGTTTTACTTGAAAGCATTAATATCTCAATTTTCTTAAAAACTGCAATTATGCGCCTTGTCTTCCAAGCCGCTTAAAGTATAAAGCGATAGATGCCTAATCAAGGTCTCTTAATAGCTAGCAGTTATACAGGTCTGGCTTATATCGATATCCCTATTTCCAATTACTATTTTAATTAATCGCGTCGTGCAAAAACCGCTGATGTCCATTTTTCCAGATACTAACTCCCAACCTACTTATCTTAATCATACGACGTGAAAGTTGAGTAAGGGCTCGTTTCTGGATTAAAGCAGCCCTAAGCGAGTCTCTGCGTAACTTTAATGGTTTTATCTAACACTGAAAAAAAACACATTGGATCTAGAGTCCAGACTCTTGAAAAATTCGACAAGAAAAAATACTCTTGATTCAATCGGATCTTTGCTTAGATCAAGAACCAAGCCTCTTAATTTAAGCGGATTTCCTTTTGATTTAAGCAAAAATCTGATTGAATCAAGAGTATTTTCTCTTGTCAATGTTTTCAAAAGTCTGGACTCTAGATCCAATGTGTGTTTTTTTTTTTCCAGTGAACCTTGAAAATCAATATCAGCTCAAAACAACGCAAGACTGATAAAAATGACTTTAACGGTTTCCATAAGGCACGATTCAATTAGATAAAGTTTGTTTTCATCCAGAGGCAAAGAAATATCAACTCATGGCACTGTGACGCAGAAAATAAAATGGAAATCAATAATACTTTTTTTTAAACCGAGGAACCTCAAAATATTAGTATTATTCAATGGTAAAAAAATGTAACTCTTGCAACGCTGTATTGCCAAAGCGAGCTTAGAATTCAAGCTGAAACTTTCATTAAGATTTCATCTAGGCTATATTTATTGGCGGATCCAGCAAATTGGTAACATTCTTCATTTAAACCAATGGAAATGTATCGATTCTTAGCCTGGTGCTCCGACAACGATCGATTATGTATCATAGGTTTAATTGCTTGATCCGCCTCTGGCTACCTTTGAACAAAGTCCCCGATTCCCCCAAAATAAGGGCACTTTTTTTAACCAGGTTCTTTTGCATTGCCTCGACGAGGTTATATTCATAAAATCGCAACGGTTTCAGTTCCGAGCACTTCCTCGGTGCTTGTAACGAAAACGAGGTTATGCATGAAAATGCGAGTAAGTATTTGATTCATTTCCCTGTAGATGTAATTGCGGCGGTGTCAATCGCCCGTCGAGGATGCAATTCTGATTGGGAGTTGCATTAGGCTCAGAGTGAGCATAATTATTCGAGCCAGAGTGAATCGGATCGGCGGGATGATCTTGGCAAACCCCAATTCAGCAATTGTATTTTGCAAAATGATAATGATACACGCACGAAGGTGCGCTAAGCTCAGAGTGGAGCTCGCGTTTTAACGGTGCCAGATTTCAAAGAATTTAACGTATCGTGACTCGATGAGCCCCTATTCCTGGAATAGATCCTCAAACACTTGCGGGTTTCTGAGAAGGTTTTGATTCTTATCTCTTCTTTTATTTTCTTTACTCCCCTATTCTCTTTTCTCTTCTCTTCTCTTTTCTTCTGTTCTCCTCTTTTCTTTTTTTGACGAAAATATTGGAAGTGGAAAGTGAATTTTAAGACAAATTCTCAAAGGTCATTGTCCTTTTCACTTATTATGATGGTTGTTTTTGTGGAAATGAACCCGCGGTTATTCGTTTTGATTGTGCATCGAACACCTCGTAAAACAACACCGAAGCGAAGTTAGAGGCAACGCCAGAGGGTGGGGCTCAAAATCGGCTTTTTTGGAAACGACATCTTTATTTGTTCCGAAAACAATCTGAGAGGAGAGGGCATGCGTTGTATGAATGTTACAAAACTCACAAGAAATTTAAAATTTAGCTGAATCACTAACCCTGTGATCATCAGCAAATATAATGTAAACATTATGTTTTTGTAAGCAGCAAGTGGAGGATTTTTTCAGAAATTTTAAGACCACTTAATTCTCTCTTTGCTGAATACCTAAGAAAATATATTTTACAGCACGTGGAAATTTTGTCAACGTAAAAGTTTCATCACCATGCGTAAATGAATAAATTAAAGAACAAGGATCAAATAGAGTAATAATAAACGGGAACGGTTGGATACCCGCTTTATTGTGGACGGGAATGGTGTTTTTATATAGTGTCCAAGAGAGTTGGATGCGCTCTTTACGCCAGTACTCGTACAGCAAAATTAGCAATACCAGGAAGATCTCAAGTTGGCATAATTCGAATTTCCAATTTTTTAAGTTTTTTTTTTTTTTTTTTTTTTTTTTTGGAAGAAATTTAAACCATCCTGAGATTCTTTAAGTATCTTTCTCCTGTTGAAAGTTTACCAACTAGAATTAGGTTTGAATTTCTGAGACCTGGCACCATGCGTGCATCCAAGTCCTAGAGGACTGAGAACATAGACGCCTTGTTTTATGTGATGAGAAAATAACTAGGAGTATCAGGAGTGCATAATATTGCAGCTTGTGCAATCTTAGATGAGTTCGTGGGCTACGTATTTGCCCCTTGTAGTGATCACTCTTTCATCGAAGGGTAACCTAAAAGCTGTCGGAAGTGGACGATAGTTCCAATGGCCGTGAAACCTCTCATTTCGTTGGTGGCATCTAACCTCTAGATGTATTCTTCAAAGACGTGACGAAGATAGCAAATGTACTAATAAGTCAGTACGATATGTATTTACCTAGACTGCTTCTTAAGGCATTAGGCAGACTATAATGAATCGCATTTGAGAAAACATATTTTTAATATCATACAAAACCGTGAACAAATGCCTTGGAGACTTAAACGCTAGGTAAGAAAAGTAAGCGATTTCCCTAAAAGCTCGTCCTCAGTAGCGAGGCGAGAGTGATCTATTATCGACATCCTCCATGTGAAGCTGTGGTAAAGAGTCGATTATTGAGGCGTCCGTGACGAGCTCCTTGTTTATCGACCCTTTCTATAGGTTTAAATGGTCGATCAATCGATATATCGCAAAGCACGCCACGCCATTGCTCGCCCTGCTCCTTCCTTGTATTAACGAAAGAACTCTACCGATTTTTCAACACTCTCCCTTTATAGGTACTCTAATCAAGAGTGGCGGTAGCCACCCCCGGTCGAGGAAAATGACGTCCTACTAAAGTCCCGATAACAAACGGGTGGCCGACACTCTTAGTCACAGGCAACTCCCTTAATCTGAAAATTGATTCGATTTAGAATGGAATTCAGAGCAAACGGCGGCACGGATTCCAACGATCTTGGTGTCTATGGACGCAGCTAAGTTAGCCGGATGGCGTTTAAGGGTTTCATTAAGATCCATTGAGTTTTCAAAAAGTTATAAGCACTTAATGACCCAAAACAAGGAAAATTTTACTTTTTACTTTGCCGGGAAATTTGAATTTCAAGAATCCAGGGTCCTGAGAAAGTCACTCAAACTCCGCGATAACGGTAAACCTTAGACCTATAAAAGTGGGTACCTAAAGAATCGTCATGTTACCGTGTCCATGGGTTTTTACAGTTTTGTAACATTCCTAGTGATCTTAAAGAGAAATTACGGAAAATACGACTAAACTGCCCGTCATGACCATCTTTAACAACAGATTTCTCGCTTACCCGGCCGCAGATCGTAATGGAGCCTATATAAAGGGCACTCCGTGAAGATGTGAGGATTTCATTTTGCCACATAAAAAAGCGCTTTATCTCACGGATAATCCAGCATCCGCTTACATCCTTCAAAATTTTAGCTATAATTTTTGAATTTAGAAAAAAACCAGTAATATAATGGTTCAACGCCATTGGTTCATTCTGTTCAGGTTCGTCCGAGTTTCGGGAACGAAATTCCTGTCGTCGTTATCAACCTCCATCTACTGTATTTATTTGTGAATAATGAACAGATTTAATTTAAAAGTTCAATTCATTTTAGATCCTAACTAATATTACACACTTATATTATTACGCCCACTTTTATCCCGATACACTACTTCATTGGTTTCTTAAAAATCTCAAGTGATTTCTAGTCGGTCGTTACCAACCTCTTTAACTAGTACTAGTTGTGAATAGATTTACCTAATTTGGATAAGAGTTTAATTCTTTGTAGATGCTAATAACTACTATATGTACGTACTCTTATTATTACGTCTCACGTGTTCTACTGGAGCCCGATATACTATTACCTTAGTTTCTCTTGAAATGTTCAAGTGGTATCTTTATTTTATTGAACGAATATCAATATGTGACAAATTTTTAAGTGAGGTTATGTCGTCATGTTTATGTCAGTACCTGACCTAAGCGATAGATGTAATTCAGGTAAATTACGTTAACGAAATTACACCGAAATTGTGCCAAACTCTAAAGAGGAAGCAGCATTTACATCACAGAATGCATGCTCGTGACTAAAGTCTAAAAATTACTGGAATATGAGCCTCGGCCTTCACATGCGACTGTCACTGAACTTCGACCGAAATTTATTCGCTCTACATCTTGCCATCAACCTATGTGCTCTGGAGTGATTATGTTTCTCTGAAGTGTATGTTATTTACATTAAGAACATGTTTCCTTCATGATTTATCTTGGAATCCTCCTATCTCTTCTACCGTTCTTGTTACGCGTGGCTTGCGAACCTGAGTATGTGAGGCACAATTCCATCCCTTTTCGGAACAGTTCAATCATAGATCAACTTAATGTCACACAATCAAAGATCTTTGACTGTGAGCATTTGCTCAAATTGGTTTCTTCCGAGTCTCTTTGATTTTGCGTCAGGAGTTGTTAGAAACATCATTTTGCCCAACAATAGTAACAAGGTCTTTAATGAAAGGTATGTACTCGTATTATTCTCATAATTTCATAAGTTGATGATGAAAACACAATGAAGGCTTCATTTTCTTGCATCGATTACCGTGTGAAATGGGTGCGCCCATTCTTCCTCCATACAAAAGCGTAACAGAATAAATTGCTTATCTGTCAAGAGGACTACAGTAGTAATATACGTAGGTGCCAGTTCCTACCCAGTTCCATTGGAATAAGTGCGATTGTGTCAATCAAGGCTGAGTACAATTATATTAACAATTATCTTTTTATCCAGCCAGAAGTATGTCTTCATGATCCTTACTTTGTCTATGAGCCTTGCCTGATCGCATCAGCCCCAGTAAGTGAGAGGATATACCCACCTAAATCGGAATGGAAAGCTTTGTTTAAATCGCCGCCCCTCTTTCTTGCTGCTTATGTAAGGGGATAATCTCCACCCTTTTAATGGATATTTAATCTCAGTTCTCTGTTTTAAATGAGGACCAGTTTGCTAGAGGGAGCCTCTGTGCACGCTCTGTGTCATTCACGTATTGAGTGTTTGTTTACATCGAGTCATAAGGTTATGTTTGCACCCACTTATTGCTATTTATACTTATTGCTAGATAGATGTGTTACTGAAGTATTATTCCATTTTGACCTAGCGAGTGCTTTCTAAGCTCAGCTCCCAGCATGTAATTACTCCAGTGAAACAGTGCACGTAAAATATCAGGTGTGCGGAGTTCAGTATTGACCTACCTAGTTTCTGCACCGCTAATCGTCCAAGGCTGAATGTGATTAGATCAATTGGTATCATTTATGAGAAGAAATGGAAAGCTCGCATATCACCTTACATATATTAACTAAATGCTCTTATCAAGAGATTGCCGTTTCGGTTAATGTCTGTCAGTGAACCTTGAAAACTCAAGGAAACTAAGAGGTAAATTTTTCAATATTTTATCCTTAAAATGCCTGTATTACGACCAAATACTTTCTCCATGGCTTTGCATTTTTTAAAATAACTTAAGGCACTACCTATGTGGGCAAGTATATGATTTGACAAATTTTATGGTGAAGCGATATTATTCGAAATTAATCCAAGAGAAAGGTAAGCTATTTCATTGCATGCGCAGGTATTTTTTTGCAATGGCCGATACTTAATAAGGTCAGTGAGAAATTCTCTTAATAGGTATTCATTGTCAGAACCTGCAGCCTGATTGTCGAAATTGTGTGTTTCTCGGGTAGACATAGATGACATAGGTCAAAAGGCAGTACGTGATTGGTCGGCGCTATGTCTTGTCGCTGTTTTGTCGTGCCTCTGATGGGTGGAACCCTAGACAAGCTAAAGGCATCTCTTAAGTTTCTGACAGTATGTTGTCCATTCCACCAGACAAAGGCACAATAAAGCTGCGATAAGACGTAGTTGATCAATAACGCTCCACCTTTTAACCAATGTCATCTGTGTCTACCTTTCAAACACAAATTTTCAACAATCAGGCTGCTGGCACCCTCAAGTTAGGAAGATCATCTTATGCGATAAGTATGCCTGTTGCCAAATTTTCAATGAGAAATTAAGTATTCGGGGAGATGAAAATATTTCTCATTTCATTGCAATCATCGACAATTTTTCTTTTACAATGCTCCTTAGAGTATGGTGCACCTAGAGTTTGTAGGAACAAAGTTTGGATGTTTGGATGCTCTAAAGAATAATAATCCCAAAAGTCATGAAAATACCTAGCTAGTTTAAAGTCATGCCACACCAAATAGCCTCATTTTGGTAAAATTTGTGCTCTACTACTTCATTCACTGGTTGTTTCATGAATAATTCATCATTCCATACGGAGTACCTATGATTTATAAGGCAATGCTCTCATGAATTTCCATAATCATCTGATAGGTTGCTGAGTGATGAAATTCAGTATCGAAAAACTTGCCGCTAGCATTAATACAAACATAGGTGCGCTTAAGAGGGATGATGTGCGTAGTTGAAACAAATGAGCAAAATTATTTTATAACTTGGAATAAGCTTACAGTGTAATGCCTATGACAATAAGTTATACTCTTTTTCCATTAATTTTCTCACGCAGGTAAATGACAACTCTATAGCTATTTAACCCCTCCCCCTCCCCTGTCACCCTTTTCCTGTGAGCCTTTCCAATAGGTACAGATACATTTGACTACCTTAGGTAGCCCCACTACTTTCAACTACCTATTTCCAGACTGATCACAAGTCAGTGGGTGCTATTAAAATTTCCGCTGAATGTGTTAGTGCTTTAGCAGATGTTGTTTACCTTCCATTCATTCAGGATTTTCAAATAGCCAATAGTACCTACTTAATATTTTATGGCCACACCTTTCTCCATTCAAAAACGAGCTGATATAAACTACAAAAACCCTCAAAAACATTTTCGGGCAAAAAATCCGGTCGAGGAAATTGACGTGTTACATCTTATTAACCAAAAACATTCCCTTTCACCCCTCCAAGAAGGTTGATAAAACTAAGTAAGTAACTATGAGATGACAAAAACCTCTCTTAAATTCTCAGGGTCCACCAAGGCCACATATGTCCAAAAACTTACTCCTTATGGTTTAAAAAAAAGAAACAAAAAATAATCCCTCAACAATAAGAAAATTTAAAAAAAACCGATTTTGTGGTTCACAGATATGTACATAAATCCTTCGAATGAACTTGAAATCAAAAAATCGGTCGAGAAAATTTAAATGAATTTTCTCCTTCAATTATGAGTTCCGCAACAAGCACGACTCGCTTGAAGCTTTCCATACACGAGCCGCAAGAAACTAATTTCTTCTTTCTTACCTACTGAATGTGAGGAGAGCGGGAACATTTACTTTTTCCTTCATTTATACAGGATGCAACAAGCATGACTCTTGCGTTTGCAGAAACCCTTTCATTAAGGAGATCGCGAGAGCCTTTACCGCGTTCATTTCCAAAAGGGATTACTCCAGAATTTCACATTTTAATAATTTAAACGATTCATCTGTTCTTCTCTTCTCTCCTTCTGTCCATTGACAGAAATACAAAATTTTTCCGACTCACTGACGCGACCGGCTCGATGCGTAAACAAGTGTGGATTACCTCTAAAGTATATATAAAAAAAAAAAAAAAAAAAAAAAAAAAAAAAAAAAAAAAAAAAAAAACACTTAAATCACAGCATGGGTGTGAGTTTTCTTATATCGAAACTTAATTCAATTTTTTTAAATAACTCCTCTTGTCAAATGGGACCCATTTCGTGAAAATGAAAAAAAGGAAAAGTAAACGAAAACTTTTAGCCTTCTCACCATCCAAATCATATGGTAAGCTTACAGTAAAAGCAACCATGATTTAGATTCAGCGAAGTTAATCGAAAGAGTCTGAAATGTACCTATGTGGTAAAATGGGTCCACTGGTAAAACTGAAGCTGGCGTCAGGGATAAAAAGGCACCGTTTCACTGAGAGCATCGAGCCGGTCGCGTCAGTGAGTCGGAAAAATTTTGTATTTCTGTCAATGGACAGAAGGAGAGAAGAGAAGAACAGATGAATCGTTTAAATTATTAAAATGTGAAATTCTGGAGTAATCCCTTTTGGAAATGAACGCGGTAAAGGCTCTCGCGATCTCCTTAATGAAAGGGTTTCTGCAAACGCAAGAGTCATGCTTGTTGCATCCTGTATAAATGAAGGAAAAAGTAAATG